>NC_041383.1:321072591-321152861 GCF_002162155.2 Triticum dicoccoides | reverse complement strand
CGAATGTCACCGGCAGTGTGATCTTCCCCTTAGGACGACTCCAGCCGGGGTTGATTGTCGTTGTCAAAACTGGCGGATCTCAGCTGGGGGGCCCAAGCTATGCATCAAAGGATCAACGGTAACAATGGACAATTGGACACAATGTTTACCCAAGTTCGGGCCCTTTACCCTATGTCCTGCATGATTGTATTCGATGAATATAGGGGTTACAAGAGTTGATCTACCTCGAGATTGTAATGGCTAAACACTAGCTTGTCTAGCCTATGAATATTATGATTGTCCATATGGACTAAACCCTCTGGTTTGTATAGACACCAGAGGGGCCTAGGGTTGTACAGAGTCGGTTCACAGGGAAAGGAAATAGCATATCCGGACACCGGTCTTGCAGTTCACGCATATAGGAGTCCTACCCGGACACGAGGGATAGTCTTCTGCCTTTATCTTCATGGCCCATCAGTCCGGCCCATATCAAATAGACCAGACGCTGGAGGACCCCTTAGTCTAGGACTCCCTCAGTATCCCCTGAACGAGTCTTCAATGACGATGTGTTCGACACGGGGATTGTCTTCGGCATTGCAAGGCGGGTTCCTTCTCTTGAATATCGTACGTCAGCTTCCCTTATAAAAGAATTGTGTCCGGCTAACTTTTTTCGGCAAGGCGTCACACTTGACTCTTCAGCATTTTGAATCGTTTTCACATGTCCTGTTTCGTGTTTCAAGGTCGAGCCTCCATTGACACATGTAATGAAAACAGAGATCATGCCCGCTTATTACGAGATTCTCATCAATGGGATTTGGGTAACCCAAACACACCTCATGCACCATCTCATTGGGAATAGGAAAGGTTTAAGGCTTAAGAGAGGGACAGTTGGCACTTTTGCCGTCTATAAGAGGAGAAAGATTTCTCCTTTCTACCCCATGCCTTCCTCTAGCCTCTTTCTTCCAATCCCCAAGATCTAGTGCTCAATAAAGATACGATCTTTCCCACCGCCACCACCCTCCCCAGCCATGGTCGGGTCCGTCTCCAAGGGCAAGTGGGAGGCCTCCTCCGTCACCGAGATGGATGTGAAGGATCTCCAGAGTGCGGGCTATCTGTCTGCGGATATTGTGCATAGCCTCCCTGACAAGGACCGGGTCATCCCCACTCCAGGGCCCGGCGAGAGGGTCGTATTCATCCCTCACTTCCTTAGAGGGCTAGGGTTTCCTCTCCACCCTTTTGTTCGAGCCCTTAAGTTCTACTACGCGCTAGATTTCCATGATCTAGCCTCGGATTCCTTCCTCCACATATCTGCATTTATCGTCGTGTACGAGGCTCCGCTCCGCATCCCGCCACACTTTGGCTTATGGCTCAAGGTTTTCAATCTGAAGGCGAAGGTGATTGACGGACAGGACGTGGACTGCGACAGGGCCATGGTAAGCAAGCTGCCCAACGCCACATGGCCCGAAGGGGCATTCTTTGAGACTGACAAGGTGTTGCAGCAGGAGTGGTTCTACATCACAGAACCCCACCGTGCCAACTGGTTGGCCATACCCGAGTTCAGGTCTGAAACCCCTACGAGACTCACCTTGTGGACCGCCAAGGGCCTTGATTGGGGGTTCCAGATGTAGGTGAAGATGTTGTAGAAACACATCACCAACGTGTTGGGTACAAATATTGGCCACGCGAACGTGGTCCAAGTGACGATATTCCGTCGCGTCCTTTCATGCCAACGCCGGGCCTCCCCCATGTGGGAGTTCAATTCAGAGGGGTCGTGGACCTTGAAGTGCTTCTTCGGCACCACACACGAAGAAATGTGGAAGCTACTCTTCAAGGCCCAGAAGAGCTGGCCAATGAAGACCGAGGACATTCGACTCGACATCGAGAATCCAGCCTCCGAGGTAAGCATTAGTTTTTCCGAATACTTATTTGGTTGATGTTTTAATTAATAGCTGCCTTCCGCACAAGGTAGGACAGGAAAGGCGGAGTGGATCGACTGTCCGGCTCCACTGTTGGAGGACCCAGCCACTCCCCAGCTAATGGAGATCCTGGTCCTGGCGCCCTCTCACCCGCCGGAGCAGAAGGGAAAGGAAGCCAAGGGCGGCCCCTGCTGCATAGGTCCTTTGGACACTGTGTCTGGAGAGACCGAAATCCTCTCCTCCCATGAGGGAGATGAGGAAGAAGAGGAGGAGGAGGAAGAGGACGTGGAACGCGACTCCCCCCGCAAGCGGAGGAGGAAGAAAAGGACTGCCTCCAAAGACCCAGAGGGGGAGGTGCTGAAGAAAGGGAAGATAACCCTCTTGGAAAGTTCGGATTCAGAGTCCAAACACGTCCCCAAGACACCTCCCAGGATAAAGCGCCTAGCCTAATCGTAAGTATTAACAATCTTACTATTCGTCTTCAGTTCACCTGCCTCTGTTATGTGAGTTGTATTGTTTGTGTGCCTTTCAGCCCTTCCTATGAGATTCCGCACACTCCCTTATCGGAGGGGAACTCCCTGCCACCCATGCAAGAGGAGAGTGACACGCTGCCGAGAGCCCCCTCACCTACCGCCGTCGAGAACACCGAAGTGTTGACCCGAAGGACTTCTCCTGGTCGAGGAGGGGCGGACAAGGCCGTCGAGAAGGCGCCAAAGTTCAATACTGTTGGGGAACGTTGCAGAAAATAAATTTTTCCTACGATTTCACCAAGATCCATCTATGAGTTCATCTAAGCAACGAGTCATGGGAGAGATGCATCTACATACCACTTTGTAGATCGCGAGCGGAAGCATTCCAAAGAACGGGGTTGAAGTAGTCGTTCTCGTCGTGATCCTATCACCGGAGATCCTAGCGCCCAACGGACGGCACCTCCGCGTTCAACACACGTATGGTCAGCGTGACATCTCCTCCTTCTTGATCCAGAAAGGGGGAAGGAGAGGTTGATGATGATCCAGCAGCACGACGGTGTGGTGGTGGATGCAGCAGAACTCCGGCAGGGCTTCGCCAAGCTGCTGCGGGAGGAGGACGAGGTGTAGCAGGGGAGGGAGGCGCCAAGACACTAGGGTGCGGCTGCCCTCCCCCCTGACCTCCTTTATATAGGCCCCCAGGGGGGGGCGCCGGCCCTGGGAGATGCAATCTCCCAAGGGGGCGGCGGCCAGGGTGGTGGAGTGCCCCCCAAGGCAAGTGGTGCGCCCCCCCCCCACCTAGGGTTTCCAACCCTAGGCGCAGGGGGGCGCACCAGCCCACTAGGGGCTGGTTCCCCTTCCACTTCAGCCCACGGTGCCCTCCGGGATAGGTGGCCCCACCCGGTGGACCCCCGGGACCCTTCTGGTGGTCCCGGTACAATACCGGGTGACCCCGAAACTTTCCCTATGGCCGAAACAGCACTTCCTATATATAATTCTTTACCTCTGGACCATTCCGAAACTCCTCGTGACATCCGGCATCTCATCCGGAACTCCGAACAACATTCAGTTTGCTGCATACTCATATTTATACAACCCTAGCGTCACCGAACCTTAAGTGTGTAGACCCTACGGGTTCGGGAGACATGCAGACATGACCGAGACGGCTCTCCGGTCAATAACCAACAGCGGGATCTGGATACCCATGTTGGATCCCACATATTCCTCGATGATCTCATTGGATGAACCACGATGTCGAGGGTTCAAGCAACCCCGTATACTATTCCCTTTGTCAGACGGTATGTTACTTGCCCGAGACTCGATCGTCGGTATCCCAATACCTCGTTTAGTCTCGTTACCGGCAAGTTACTTTACTCGTACCGTAATGCATGATCCCGTGACCAGACACTTGGTCACTTTGAGCTCATTATGATGATGCACTACCGAGTGGGCCTAGTGATACCTCTCCGTCACACGGAGTGACAAATCCCAGTCTTGATCAGTGTCAACCCAACAGACACTTTCGGAGATACCTATAGTGCACCTTTATAGTCACCCAGTTACGTTGTGACGTTTGGTACACCCAAAGCACTCCTACGGTATCCGGGAGTTACATGATCTCATGGTCTAAGGAAGAGATACTTGACATTGGAAAAGCTCTAGCAAAACGAACTACACGATCTTGTGCTATGCTTAGGATTGGGTCTTGTCCATCACATCATTCTCCTAATGATGTGATCCCGTTGTCAACGACATCCAATGTCCATAGTCAGGAAACCATGACTATCTGTTGACCAACGAGCTAGTCAACTAGAGGCTTACTAGGGACGTATTGTGGTCTATGTATTCACATGTGTATTACGATTTCCGGATAATACAATTATAGCATGAATAAAAGACAATTATCATGAACAAGGAAATATAATAATAATCCTTTTATTATTGCCTCTAGGGCATATTTCCAACAAATACATCGGTCACCGAAGACCTGGGGGAGGCGACCCCCATGACAACTAACGGTGGGGAGCCCCATCAATTCGGGTCCCTACTAAACACCATTCTGGAGACCAACGCGGCTCCGGGATTGGATACGCAACCCCCTTCAAGAGAGGGGGGAGGAGCAACAGCTCCATCAGCGGCCTCCATTAATCCAGAGGCGGCTCATGCTCTGGAGGAAGTACTACAAAGTGCTTCTGTCATGGAGGAGCACCTCACGCTTATGGGTGCGGTTATGGAAAAGGTTTAGTCTACAAAAAGCAGACTAGAAGAAGCCTTTTGCAGCCTACTGTCTGGCTTTGAGGTATGCTACGTAATGCTCTAAAAACTTTTCATATGAAAGGATATACCTATGTATAGATAGTAGCCCTGAGACTGTCTGGATTAGAAAAATCCAGACAGAGGATCCCCATGATAATTCGGGCGATAATATACTGTCCAAATTGTGTAACATGCATCCATGTTGGCGGCTAGCGCCCATGCCGTAGAGGTTTCCGAGCACAATCGGAAGCTTCAAGTGGTTGATGCGGAGCTTGATTGCATTAACAAGCGGTTCGAGGAAACGCAAGGTATGCGGAAGTTTTGAAGAAGGAATTGATTTTCATATCAGAAGTGATATGTATAGTGAGTATTTTAACTCATGGGATTTTTTGATTATGATCATAGTTGGCGCAGCTGAGGTCAAGTCCCTCAAAGGAGCGCTTGCCCAAGCCAAGAAGGAGGCGGAGGCAAATAAGGCAGCCACTAATAAAGCGGCTATGGAGCTGGACGCAGAGCAGGTTGCCCGCCGCCAACATGAAGCTCGGGTGGCCGAAGTCAAGGAAGAGCTGAAGGACGCCATCCACAAATGCGAGACCTTGGACCAGAAGACTTTGGACCAAGCGTCCGAGCTTGCCAAGGCTATCCAGGATGCCAAAGGGGCCCGGATCGAGTCCCAGAGTGCTCATGAGGAGATCTAGCAGGCAAGGCAGATAGCGGCTGGTAAGGCCTTTCTTTTGCAGAGTATGTTTGGAAGTAAGAGGTATATCTTGCTGACCCGAGTTTGGAGTTCTCTAGGCGCGTTTACGGATCTTCCGAGGAGGGTCACTAATGTCGCACATTTTTTCCGAGCCCGGGAAGGGAGCTTGACCAAGAAGCTGTTTTGGTCGCAGTATCTTGCGCTGGAGCATCCGATGCCTCTAAGCAACCAGCCGAGGCAGCTAACGGAGATGCATAGGGTAGTTGACTTGGCCATGAAGGATCTAATGCTCCAACTTTGGCTAGCCGAGCCTATTCCCAGCAGCTACTTCGGCCTAGTAAAGCGGCTTGTAAATGTGCGGCTTTTGATTGATGCTATATAGCATTTGGCCTACATAGAAGGTGCCCGGATGGCCTTCGCCCACGTCAAGATGCAATAGGCAAAGATGAAGGCCACCGAAGTGGCCACCGCAGGTCCGCCTGAAGGTAAAGATCATCGGAAGCTAGAGAGCTACTTTGAAGACATCCTAGAAGGAGCCCGTATAGTAGAGGGCCAATGTTCGAAGGACGTCGTGTTTGATTAAATGTGTTTGGGTTGTAAAAAACCTTGTTATGAACTCGTGCTGTGAAATATCTTATTCTTGCGCCTTTTTCCATTAATTCATCCACCTGTGCGTCCGTTTATATTTCTGAAACTTTGCCAGTCGTTGGCTTCTGCCCCCATGTAAATGTTACCGGGGTGTTCTACATAACGCGTAACCGCACTTTATCAAACGTCTTGGTCCATAGAGGAGGCATCCGCGGGGTGAACCAGGCAATCATACTATGCGGCTTTATTACCTTCACTTAGCCATAGGATTCTATCAGTGGGGCTAAGTACTAGCCACTGTTGCGTGTGCGGCTATCTGGATTATGGTGCCTTTGCAACGCGGCTGGTCGAAGCCCAGCCCCTCATATGACAAGGCGAGAATCACTAATGATTTGTAGTATAACACTAAGTCACGGGATCACTGACCAGCTCTCTCTTATCATGACAGTCAGTTTTCGGCTTTGACTACTGAGGTACTCAACCGGACAAACCAGAAATACAATCGCAGTAGTTCTCCCTTTACTACCTTAGCCGAACAGACGGAACATAAGGTGGTAAGCATAGCATCCAGGCAACCCAACTATGCACCAAAGACATGATTTGAAGCCGATGCATATAATGCAATATCCGGGACGCCGAGGAGCTCCCTATAGGTGTTCGGACTTTAGAATGTGCAAGGCCAAATACAGCCCCTGACCTTAAGGCCGGACCGAGGCACGTGCGGCAGCCTGAAGTAGGGAGGGAATACAGATGGTAATATAACATAAGTACCGAAAAAGTAGTGATCAGTTGCTTCCTTTATACCCTGATTAATACGTCAAGACGTGTTTCAAAAGATAATGCCATGAATATAGTGGTCATGTTACATGCCAAAAGTTTACATAAGGGAAAGATTTACACATGGCCTAAAAATAGTGTTTTGAAGATCCCGGTGGTGCCCTGCCGCACGTCTGCACTGTTTCTCCTGGGTAGTGAATCCTTTAAGAGGAAGATTAGGTGGTTGTATACAAAAAAGAGAAAGAGGGGCCAGGGAAGGAGTCCTTATGCAACCGTACAGCTGGTAGGTTTTCTAATGAACTTGCAGCGAGAAAAAAATTGTAAGGTCCGGATTGGGTCAAGCCATACTATGGACTTTTTCCGCAGTGTGCCTTCGATCTTGCCCAAGGTATTTCAAGTGCATAGTTATGTACACGCGGTACGTATACCGCAACCTTATGGGGCAGTCGGCGGAGGCTGAACTGCTATTCGACGTCTGGATCCATCGTTCTATCGCATTGATGCGGACCGGATTCGTTTAGCGATGTCATTAGTGTTGAACACCGATGAATTGTTCAGCTAGATGAGGCCGATATGAACCTCACCTACTAGGGCCGAGGTGTACTCTTTAGTATGGAGGGGCGCTCCATATTTCCATTGACTATAATGACACCACGTGGTTCGGGCATTTTGAGCTTCAAATAGGCATAGTGCAGGACTACATTAAAGTGGGCGAAAGTAGTTCGTCCGAGCAATGCATGATAATCACTACGAAAAGGGACGACATGAAAGATCAATTCTTCAGTTTGGAAGTTGTCTGGAGAGCCGAATACTACTTCCAGTGTTAAGGAGCCTGTGCAGTGGGCCTCCACATCGGGTATCACTCCTTTAAAGGTAGTGTTACTAGGCTTGATTCTTGACGGGTTGATACCCATTTTACGGACAGTGTCTTGATAGATCAAGTTAAGACAGTTGTCGCCGGCCATAAGGACTCTAGTGAGATGGTATCCGTCGATGATAGGATCGAGTACCACGGCTGCCGAACCTCTGTAACGGATACTAGTTAGGTGATCCCTACGATCAAAGGTGATCGGACAAGGCGACCATGGGTTGAATTTTGGGGCGACAGGCTCTACGACGTAGACATCACTTAGTGCGCGATTACGCTCCCTCTTGGGGATGTGGGTGACATAAATCATGTTCACCGTTTTCACCTCGGGGGGGGGGGGACTGCTTCTGACCCCTGCTATTCGGCTGACGGGGCTCATCATCGTGCTTGCTTGGAGGTCCTTTCGCCTTATGTTCGGTATTTAACTTACCGGCCTGTTTGAAGACCCGGCAATTTCTATTGGTGTGATTGGCAGGCTTGTCGGGGGTGCCATGAATCTAACAAGGCATCTCGAGGATTTTGTCCAAATTGGATGGAACGTCTCTGTTTCCCTTGAAAGGTTTCTTCGGCTTACCGAGTTTGGAACCACTGAATCTGGCGTTGACTGCCGTATCTTCTATGTCGTTCTTATAGTTCTGTCGCTTGTTTTTATTGTGGCGTGGTCTACCATTGCCGTCCCTGGCCTCAGAAGTGTCGGGGTCACTGGAACTTTTGCTTCTACGAGCTAGTCAGTTATCTTCGCCCGCACAGAAGCAGGTCATAAGTGTTGTATGAGCTGCCATGGTTTTCGACTTTTCCTGTCTGAGGTGTTTGGCAAGCCATTCCTTACGGACGCTGTGTTTGAAGTCTGCTAAGGCTTTGGCGTCTGGACAGTCCATGATTTGGTTCTTTTTAATGAGGAAGCGATTCCAAAGTTTGCGAGCTACCGGGCTGCTGGACTACGTGACTTAGGTCATCAGCATCCGATGGCCGGACATAAGTGCCCTTAAAGTTGGCTCGGAAAGCATCTTCTAAATCTTCCTAGCTCCCAATGGAGTTCTCTGGGAGGCTTTTTAACCAGTGTCGTGCTAGTCCCTTCAACTTCAGGGGAAGGTATTTGATGGCGTGGATATCATCTCCGCAAGCCATGTGAATGTGGAGAAGAAAATCCTATATCGGGCGAAACCCTTCTAGAAATTGGTGCTGCATTACTTCATCAGTAAAGCACATAGGGTGTGCGAAACCACTATATCGGGCGACATCACAATGGAGTTCGGATGACATCTGTGTTCGGTGCTGGCCCCGAACTTGATTATGATCATTGCGCCAGGTTTGGTGGCCGTCATCTCGTGCCGGAGCACATCCTCTGGATCAATAGATTGATCTGGTCTGGCCGACTTTATTGGCCAGGACCTGACGTAAGTCGTATGTGTAGTTCGGAGCCGTTGTCTGCTAGCCTCTACAGCGAGCGGGTGCGTGCTGATGTTTGGCGTGATGAGCCATTTTGTCCCGTCCACGTGGTGGTCGGTATGGTTGATCAGCATAATTGTATTTTGATGGTATTGGATCGAGGGCTTCATCGTCGAATTGTGGCAGCAGCTTGCGCTTGGGGTAACTCTTTACTGGTCGCTCAAGGCCTTATTCTTCAGCGGCTAGGACCTTGGTCCATCTGTTGTTGAGCATGTCCTCTTCAACTTGAAGTTGCTGTTGTTTCTTTTTCAGGCTCCGCGTGGTGGCAATGAGCTTTCGCTTGAAGCTTTCTTGTTCGAGGGCTTCCTCTGGATGATAAAATATTCATCACCGAGGCTCACATCCTCTTCGAAGGCAGGTAAGTAGTTATTGTCTTCCGAATCTTCGTGATCAGCGCGTTCGGGGCTGTATTGTCCCCCCCTCTCATACTGTTCGGACGTAGGTTCGACATGGTGGTCGGGGTCTTCGGCTTTATCCGGAGTGTCATTATCTCCGGTGCCGGTATTGCTATCCTTCACCCAACGTGATCATGAGCGGCGCCGCTGACTTCTGCGCTTTGATGGTTCATCGACGGGCTTGTCCTTGCCTGGATCATGAGTATCATTGTCGTCCTTCTTCTCAGGCGTGTCCACCATGTATACAATGTATGTAGAAGTGGCCGTCCAACACCCAGTAATAGGTGGGTTTTGACCTGGTTTGGCATTGACATCATTGTCCATGCCATCGATGTCTTCGGAGGCGTAGTCTAGCATGTCGGTTAAATCCCCGACATTGGCTATTAAGTGGGTGGTGGGTGGGGTGTAAAATTTGCCGCTCTCAGCCCCCAGCCTGAGTTGGATGTAGTTCGGAGGTAAAGCTTCCATGATGGCGAGAGATTGTATTAAGCCTAGTGCTTCGTCTAAGAGCGAAAGTTGTATAGATTTCTGCGGATCTGCAGGGCCAGGCTTGGTGATAGACACTTGATCAAGCCCAATGGACACGGACCTCAATAGTTTAGAGTTATCGTCCAGAGGCGAGTCCGTCTCCCCGGTGACTGGGAGAGTCTTGTTTGACTCCGGGTTCACCAACGGCGTGATCGCATCTGGGTCTCCGTTTGGGAGCTCCATGACAGGAGAGAGTCCGACAGGGTCGATCCTCCCGTCTTCGGACAATACGATCTTCCCCGGATCTAGGGCCAAGGCAGGTGTGAGCATCGACCCCTGGATGGGGTATGATAGTGGATCCAGAGGACCTTCTTCATGAGTGTGGAGAGCGGCAGCCCAGGCCGTGGAGCCCTGGAAGATCAGGTCTCCTCGGATATCGGCCACGTAGTTCAGGTTTCCAAACCTGATCTGGTGACTGGGGGCATAGCTGTTGAACTGCTCAAGGTGGCCGGTCGAGTCGGCACATAGCGTGAAGCCACCGAACACAAAGACCTGTCTAGGGATAAAGGTCTCCTCGGACACAGCATCATTGTTGATGACGAGGCGCGCCATTGATCCCTCTGTTGACGACACAACGGAGCTCTCAATGAAAGCACCAATGTCGGTGTCAAAACCGGTAGATCTCGGGTAGGGGAGCCCAAGCTGTGTGTCTAAGGATCACTGGTAACAATGGACAATGGTACATAATGTTTACCCAGGTTTGGGCCCTCTTAAAGGAGGTAAAACCCTATGTCCTGCTTCATTGTATTCGCTGAATATAGGGGTTACAAGAGTTGATCTACCTTGGGATCGTAATGGCTAAACCCTAGCTTGTCTAGCCTATGGATATTATGATTATCCCTACAGAGTAAACCCTCCGGTTTATATAGACACCAGAGGGCCCTAGGGTTGTACAGACTTTGTTCGCAGGGAAAGGAAATAGTATATCCGGACACCAATCTTGCCGTCCACGCATATAAGAGTCCTACCCGGACACGAGGGATGGTCTTCTGCCTTTATCTTCATGGCCCATCAGTCCGGTCCATAGCGAATAGACTAGACGCCCGAGGACCCTTTCGTCCAGGACTCCCTCATTGGTCTTTCTCCTTACCACGCTTCTTGTACTCAGCCCTCTGCTTCTTGACGAGTTGCTCAACCTGATGACACTCCTGAAGATCATGGACTTTGGTCTGATGGATCTTGCAGTACGGCCCATCACCCTTCCCAGCTTTTTCGGTAGCCGCGGCTTACCAGCAATTAGTGCATGCGGCAGCTTCCTTGCCGGGGGCCTCGGTCTTGGCCTTCTAGTCAATACTAGGTGTGCTCGATCCTTCAGTGGTCATCACGGCTTTATCCTTGCGTTCTTGTTGCGCTTGTTGTTGTTCTTCTTTGTCAGGACCCCGACTCGATGTCACATCGATCTAGCCGGTAACACCTCATATCACTTTGCGGCCTCACGCACGGTATCCCCACGGGTGTCGCCTTACCTTTGCTCGGGACCGTTTGCGCCTTTTGGCTCACGTATATGATAGTGTCGCTAGCATCCATATGATAAAGAGCCCGGGCTGACATGACTAGTCGTAAACCCAAAGTGGCACAGACTTACAGGGACAGGCATCCATGACCCAGCTTCGAACGTGTCGGTCATCAGCAAGTGGGTCCGGGCTGTAGCACTGGGCTAGCAGGACTCCGGTAAACCGGGCTGTAGCGGGCTAACAGGACTCCGGTACTCAAAGCGTGACATTTCCCCGAAGGGACAGACACAGGAACGAAGAAGGACACATGCCGGCCAGCCTAAGTGTTCCAGAGCAGTAGCAAGCTACCATGGCTCAGTGGTAACACTAGGAGACATTTCCCGGTAAGAGAGGCTACTAAAGATAAACAACTAGATAGTCAGATCCCACACATACCAAGCATTTCAATCATACACACAATATGCTCGATATGTGCAAATACAACGAAGCATCACAACATGACTCTACGACACAAGTACTTTATTTAAGGCTCAGGGAGCCATACATAACATACACGAAGGTACGGGTCCCACAACCCAACATACAAGTCATACAGTCATACAAACCAGCAGCGGAAGTAACTTGTCTGAGTACAGACAACTAGTAAAATAAAAGAGGCTTGGGAAGCCTAGCTATACTACAAGGTCCTTCACAAGCTCAGGGTCACCACCTGGGTCTTTAGCCTACTCGTTGATGTCAACGTCTACATAGAACCCATCAGAAGGGGTTGCAGCGTCTTCTGTAAAAAATGTAGATTATAGCAACATGAGTACAAAGGTACTCAGCAAGACTTACATCAGATCCTACATACATGCTGAGTATCAAGAAGGGTTGGTGGAGTTATTGCAGCAAGCCAGCTTTGACTCTTGGCTAGGCTATCCTACGATACTCCAACTTGAAATGGTTTTGCGCACACGAGTCCACTACTCACCACTTCAATACACCACCGAGGATCCACCTCCGTCTTTCTACGAAAGAGCCATCCTCGGCACTCACTCTTATCTTGAGGCTTTTAGTAGTTTCCATTTACTTGTCTATGAACTGTATAGGCAACCAAGTAGTCCTTTACCGCGGACGCGGCTATTCGAATAGATCATGTTAACCCTGCAGGGGTGTACTCCTTCATACACGCTCCCACCACTTACCGTCGTTTACACGACATGTACTCGGCAACCTTCAAGCGGAAGCCCAACGTGGGTGTCGGCCACGACCTACCTAATCACCTAAGCCTCCAGTCCAGGTTTATCGCCTATCCAGGTTCCATCCGCAGGGAGTCCGGCCGAGGTTTCCCATACGGCCCTGAACGATGTGAACAGGGTTCCCGAAATACCTAACGGGTATTCAGTACACCGTGCCACGTACCTACCGCATCACAGCCCACCCCTACGGTCAGCGCTGTCCACGGCCTCCAGTAGGCTACAAATACCAGAAACTACTTGCAACTCCTGGACGGAGAACTAGGGTGAATAAGAAGCCGAGAGGGTCCATTGGTTTCGGGCCCAATGCATGGTAGTAGTTGATTCTTAAATCACACATATAGATCTCAGTGCTTAAGGTCGGCTTCAATGAAACAACCCACCATGTACTCCTACATGGCCTCTCATCGATACCTTTACCAATTCGTGTTCACCACACCACTCTCATTACTGACATAACATTTCACTCTAGCCCATCACCCAGATGAACCAGACCTGACACGACTCTAAGCATAGCAGGCATAGCAAGGTAGGAACAACACATACATATGGCTCAATCAACTCCTACACATGCTAGTGGGTTTCATCTAGTTACTGTGGCAATGACAGGTCATGCAGAGGAAATGGGTTCAACTACCGTAGCACACAGCAGTTTGAATCGCGTTGTCTTAAAGCAGTAAAAGAGAGCAGGAGCGAGAACATGGGATTGTATCGATATGATCAAATGGTTGGTTGCTTGCCTGATGGTTCGATGCACTGATACGGTTCTTCGTTAGGGTAATCACGGTACTCCTCGGAGGCAGAACCTGTCGCAAAGGACACCGACACACAACCATCACCAAACAATGTGCAACAATATGATGCATGCATGAAACATAGCAATATGAGTGTGTTGGGCTAATGCAACTAAAACCAGAAGGGTTTGAACAAATTTGAATCAAAGATTCAAATTTCAAACTCAAACATGGCCTTTTAAAGTGCTTTTCCTTGTTCTGCTTAAAACATCAATTTAACTTGTTTGATCATGCATGAAAATAGTACAGATGGATAGATTGGATTTTTCTGATCATTTTTCATATATAATTTGTCCAATTTGGAGTTACAGAATAAAAGTTATGAATTTTTGAAGTTTAAATAATATTCTGGAATTTCCTGATTTAATTTAAATCCAGAAATATAATTATTGCGCCAGCATGACATCAGCATGACGTCAGTGGTCAACTGCGGCTGTCTGGGGTCAAACCTGACGTGTGGGGCCCACACGTCAGTGACAGGGGGGTTAAACAGGGTTAAATTAATCCTAATTACTAATTAGTGGCGCTGGGGCCCACTAGTCAGTGTCAGGGGGTTAACTAACAGTGGTTAGCGCTAATCCTAATTAGCTACATGGCTGGGCCCACCTGTCAGGGACTCAGGGGGGTTCCTGCCGTGGTCAAAGTGGGTCAAACCCACCGGCGACGTGACGCCGGCGAGGCCCGAGACGGCGGCGCGATGCGGGATCGCGCTACAGGGCACGGGCGAGGCCATTCTTGGGCTCGTTGGAGAGCTCTTGCTCCCGCGCGTCGAACGGTGGCCGTGGCTGTGCCTGAGGTGGCCGGAGTCGACGGCGGCGAGCTCGGCTGCGGCCGCCGGAGTTCGGTCGTGCACGGAAACGGGGTTGGAGCTCGAAGGCGAGCGAAGCGAGGCGCTAGGGATGCTCTATGGAGCCTTACGAACTCGTTGGACTCGCCGGGGTGACCAAATGGTCACCGGAGCTGCGTCGACGGCGAGCTCGGCGACGACGGAGGTTCGGCCGTGGTGGGGAGGAGGCTACGGTGAGGTAACGAGGGGGAGAAGAAGGAGAAACGGTGGCGTAGCTCACCGCGGTTGCAGTGGGCGTCGAAGCGGGCTCGGGGACGCGCTGGAGACGGCGAATCGACGGCGACGGTGGTCGGAGCCCGAGGAGGGGAACGGCGACGTGGCGGCGATGCAGGGCTTCCGGAGGCCCGTGGAGCGGTGGGGAGGAAGAGGAGGTCGAGGCGGAGCCGCTGAGCTAGTCGGGGGAGCGAGGGGTGGCCGGAGACGGCTGCTAAGGCGAACGGCGGCGACGGTGGTGTTCGGCCGTGAGAGAGAGAGCGAGGGAGAGGAGGGAAGAGCCGAGGGCGAGTGAGAGAGAGCAGGGGGGAGGCGTGGCGTCGTCCAGGCATCGAGGCGAGGAGGGGAGGGCAGGCAGGCAGGGAGAGAGGTGGCGTGGCGCGGTGGCGCGCGCGCGCGCCGGCCACACTCCCCTCCCTCTGTCGGGACGAAGACGACAGAGGAGGGAGGCGGGCTGGGCCGCCTGCTGGCTGGGCCGGCCAGCTGGATGGGCTGCACAGTGGAGGAGCCCAGGTAAGCTTCTCCCTTTTATTTTTTTCTGTTTTCTAATTTCTGACATTTGTTTTGATTTAAATAATATATTAAATCATTTATTTAACTTATGCCAAATTTTTCAGGGGCTAGATATATTATTCCAGAGCTCCTTTATAATTGGCACAATATTTGGACATATATTAATATATATAGAAATATATTTCCAAAGCAAATACTTATGCATTAATTCCAAATGCCCAAAATAAATGTCCATGAGCCACTAAAAATATTGGTTTGATTTTTATCTCTGTCCAATATTTTCAGAGATCAACATGAGCATTTTCTTGGACCCTTTTGGAGAAATTTTTATTTGGGTCATTTTCAGAAATGATTCTGAGGGTTTCACAATCCCCATTTCAATTTAAATGGAATTTTAAACATGATGCACACACTCTGATGCATGACTAGCTAGGGTGTGACAACTCACCCCCACTCAAAAGAATCTCGTCCCGAGATTTAGGTTCCTCCGGGAAGAAGGCGGGGTACTCAAGTCGAAGACGATCCTCCCTTTCCCAGGTTGCTTCATCCTCAGAATGGTGCGACCATTGTACTTTGAGGAACTTGATGTTCTGACGTCGGGTGATACGTTCGGCCTGATCGAGGATACGAACGGGGTACTCCCGATATGTAAGATTATCTTGGAGATCAAGCGTTTCGTGGTCCACTTCACGGATAGGATCCGAGAAGCAACGCCTGAGTTGAGAAACGTGGAAGACATCGTGGACTCTGGAGAGATGCGGAGGTAGTTCCAGCTGGTAGGCAACTTCCCCTCGTTTGGCAAGAATGCGAAAAGGTCCAATGTAACGAGGAGCCAATTTGCCTTTGATACCGAAACGATGGGTTCCCTTCAGAGGGGTGACCCGAAGATATGCCTTCTCATCAACCTCGAAAGTCATAGCCTTATGTTTTCGGTCATATTGACTCTTTTGACGAGATTGGGCTGTTTTCAACTTTTCACGAACGATGCGGACTTGTTCTTCTGCTTCCTGAATCATGTCCGGGCCAAAGAATTGTCTTTCCCCGGTCTCTGACCAGTTAAGGGGTGTTCGACACCGTCGTCCATAGAGAACTTCAAAAGGGGCTTTACCCAAGCTAGATTGATAGCTATTGTTGTAAGCGAATTCGGCAAATGGAAGGCACTTCTCCCAGTCCATTCCGAATGAGATAACAGAGGCTCGAAGCATGTCTTCTAGAATTTGGTTGACGCGTTCCACTTGACCACTCGAC
Organism: Triticum dicoccoides; assembly: GCF_002162155.2. Taxonomy (NCBI): domain Eukaryota; kingdom Viridiplantae; phylum Streptophyta; class Magnoliopsida; order Poales; family Poaceae; genus Triticum; species Triticum dicoccoides. Next base: position 321,136,637 of record NC_041383.1, on the reverse strand, counting down.
TGAGGGTGGAAGGCGGTGCTAAAGGAGAGACGAGTTCCCATAGCATTTTGGAAACTTTCCCAAAATCGAGAGGTGAAAAGACTTCCTCGATCCGAGTTGATTTCCAAAGGAACACCATGGAGGGACACTATTCGGGAGATGTACAAGTCTGCCAGCTGACTAGCGGTTATACTCTCACGAACAGGTAGGAAATGGGCTACTTTGGAAAGACGATCGACAACAACGAGGACAGCATTATTCCCTCTCTTGGTCCTGGGAAAACCGGTAATGAAATCCATACCAATTTTATCCCATTTCCATTCAGGAATAGCTAAGGGTTGAAGGGTGCCAGCAGGCCGTTGGTGCTCTGCTTTTACACGACGACAGACGTCGCAATTTGCAATATACTGAGCAATTTCTCTCTTCATCCTAGTCCACCAGAACCTCTGGCGTAGGTCCTGATACATCTTAGTGCTACCGGGATGAATGGTGAGAGGAGATTCATGAGCTTCCTTAAGGATCAAACGCCTCAGGTTTCGCACTTTGGGAACCACTAGTCGATTCCCGAAGTATACGACCCCTTGATCATTAATGGAGAAGCAATTCGCAATTCCTTTCCGAATGTTTCTCTTGATGCGGGAGATTCCCGGATCTACCTTCTGTGCCTTGATAATCTGATCCGTAAGGGTAGGTTTTGCCACCAAGGTGGAAAGAAAACCTTGAGGAACAATGTGAAGGTTAAGCTTCCGAAATTCCTCATGGAGAAGCGGTTGACTTTGTTGTAACATCAGGTTGTTACAATAAGATTTACGACTTAGCGCATCAGCCATGACGTTGGCTTTCTCTGGGGTGTAGGTTATTCCTAAATCGAAATCTGTGATCAATTCAACCCAACGTCTTTGCCTGAGGTTCAGATCCGGTTGGGTGAAGATGTACTTCAAACTTTGGTGATCAGTGAATATTTCGCAACGATTATCGAGGAGGTAATGTCGCCAGGTTTTAAGTGCATAGACTACAGCTGCAAGCTCTAGATCATGAGTAGGATAATTCTCCTCATGTGGGTGCAATTGCCGTGAAGCGTAGGCAATTACGTGTCGATCTTGCATGAGAATGCAACCTAATCCTTGTCGCGAGGCGTCGCAGTAGATAACAAAATCCTTGGAGAAGTCTGGCGGTACCAGTACGGGAGCAGAAGTCAGGCGTCTTTTCAGTTCCTGAAAGCTGTGCTCACATTGTGGAGTCCACTCGAACTTCTTATCTTTCTTGAGGAGTTCGGTTAGAGGTTTGGCAACCTTGGAGAAGTTCTCGACAAAGCGACGACAATAGCTCGCTAAGCCTAGGAAACTCCGAACTTGCTTGACCGATTCAGGTGGAGTCCAGTTAAGGACGGCTTCAACTCGCTCAGGGTTAACAGCAATACCTTTACCAGATATTACATGACCCAGATAGGTCACTTCTGGCAACCAGAATTCACATTTAGAAAATTTGGCATAAAGGCGATGCTCTCGAAGTTTCTGCAACACTAGCCTTAGATGTTCGGCATGTTCTTCCTCGTTCTTGGAGTAGATGAGTATATCATCGAGGTAAACTACAATGAATTTATCCAAATACTCCATGAAGATTGAGTTCATTAACCGAGAAAAGGTGGCTGGAGCGTTGGTTAAACCGAAGGACATGACGGTGTACTCGTATTGGCCATAACGAGTAACAAAGGCCGTTTTAGGAATGTCCCCGTTTCTGATTTTGATTTGATGGTAGCCCAACCTCAAATCCATTTTGGAGAAGACTGAAGATCCAGCGAGCTGATCATACAGGTCGTTGATCCTGGGAAGCGGATATTTGTTCTTGATTGTGACCAAATTGACAGGTCGGTAATCTACAACCATCCGGTCCGTACCATCCTTCTTCTTGACGAATAGGACGGGGCAAGCCCACGGAGATGAACTAGGTCGGATGAAACCCTTTTTCAAGGACTCATCGAGTTGTTTCTTAAGCTCGGCTAGTTCTAGGGGTGCCATCTTATAGGGTCTTCTAGCAATCGGAACGGTTCCTGGAATGAGGTCTATTACGAACTCAACATCCCTGTCAGGTGGAACACCTGGCAATTCTTCTGGGAAGACATCCGGGAAGTCACGGACTACCGGAACGTCCTCAAGGTCTGGCAAAGGGCTGGCTTTAAGAGAATATAATTGTCGCTTAGCTATTCGGGTCAAGACATTGACTATCTTCCCCGAAGGATGGGTGAGTTGAACAGTCCTAGAGAAGCAATCAATTTTGGCTTGATGAGCTGACATCCAGTCCATACCCAGAATGATATTGATATCTGAAAATTTAAGGGCTATCAAAGAGGCAAGGAAAACAAGTCTGTCGACTTGGATTTCATTTCCATGGCTTACTCTAGAAGTTTGCCATTTGGATCCCGGAGTTTGAATTACCATAGAAGTTGGCATATCACCGAATGCGACGTTATGCAAGCGAGCATAGTTTTCAGATATAAAAGAATGAGAGGCTCCTGTATCGAAAAGAACAGATGCCGGGTGGCAATTAACAAGAAGCGTACCGAGAACGACGTTGGGATCCTCTTGAGCTTCTTCGGCAGAGATACAGTTGACATGGCCACGTGAGGCGGTGACCGGCTTGGCGTGGAATACTTTTCCTGTTGGCTTGCCACGGCCAACAGCTTTAGCAGATTGATTGGGGTTGGTCTGGGGACACTCACGCATATAGTGGCCAGATTCCCCACACTTGAAACAAGTCACGGAACTGGTACGTGGAGGAGCATTGTTGGTTGGACCCCCATAGGGCTTGGCCGGTGCAGACTGCTGAACGGGGCGAGGCGCCTGGAAGGATGGCCTCGGTGTGAACCTGGGTGGCAGGGCGGTGTTGGGTACCCACACGTGGCGCTTCTGAGGACCAGCACCGGATGAGGAACCCATATCACGGCCATGCTTGCGTGTTGCGTCATAGTCAGTCTGACCAGTTTTAGCACTGATGGCTTTGTTGACAAGTTTCTGAAAAGATGTGCACTCATGCAGACGGAGGTCACGGCGAAGCTCAGGACTAAGGCCCTTACAGAACCTTGCTTGCTTCTTGGCGTCAGTAGAAACTTCCTCGGTTGCATATCGTGCGAGATTACCAAACTCCCTGCTGTAAACATCCACAGAAAGTCGGCCTTGGGTGAAACTGCAAAATTCTTCACGTTTGCGGTCCATGAGACCCTCCGGAATATGATGCTCACGGAAAGCCTCGCTGAACTCAGCCCAAGTAGTGACATGGCCCGCTGGGCGCATAGCTCCATAATTTTCCCACCATAGACTGGCGGGGCCTTCAAGATGATATGCAGCAAAGGTGACCTTGTCAGCCTCCGCTACCAGCGCGGAACGCAGTTTATGAGAGATACTGCGAAGCCAGTCATCAGCGTCGAGAGGCTCGACGGAGTGGTGGAACGTGGGTGGATGTAATTTGATAAAATCACTGAGTGACACCACGTTAGTCCTCTGATGGTGTGCCGTGTTCTGTTCAATACGCTCCAACAAACGGTTGGTCTCCCGCTTGTTTCTCTCAGGTTCCATCATAACCTCGGCTAGTGAAGGAGGATGAGGCAGATTTTCATTCCTGCCTTCACTGCCTTCGGCCTGCTCTTGAGAAGCAGGGTTAGCGCGCGTGTTGACCATCCTAGGTAACAAGATAATGATTTAGTCAGAATGATAAAATTCCGACATAGGATACAGAATGTAAGGAATAACTCGAAATGCAAGATGATCATCCGTATGACATGGTAAAAACAGAACTGCTTCTTTTATTCCATCGTCATACACACCATACAGGGTTTAGTACAAGACCAAACAAAGTACTATTACGGTGAGAAAAGGATTACATCTCATCGGAGGCATTCCAAGCTCCTATACATTATTTTTTTACACCTCCGGAAAGAGTACAAACTAGGTCATATCCCACGAGTCACGCGGGACGATAGACGACACAGCTAGTGCGAACTAGTGATACTACCACTAACTCAGACCGATCCGTAGTAGTCCTCGTAAAAGTCACCTCCATAGCCTGGAAGCTCAACATGATCAACCGGAAACAGACGATCTCGCGGAGCTTGTGGACCATAGGGGCTAGGATGAGGCCTTGGACCAACAGACGGTGGCCTGCGGGGACCGCGAGGTGGGGTGATGCCTCCTACATCACGCCAAACCATCACGTCTGGCAGAGCAGACCTCACAGGATAGAGATCGCGCATATCTAAGAATCCAGCTTGCACCGCCGGTGCGAACCGAGTCAAAGTGGCCCAGTGGTCAGCACGAGTATTGAAGAGCTCTAACCTCAAGGCCCGATTTTCACGGTCCTTATCCTCGAGCATCTCAGCAGTGGTGCGAGTCCGTGAATCCTCCTGAGTGGGGTCAGCATAAATAGCCTGGAGATACCCTTGTGCTCCCGGAAGTGATCCTGGCATATACCGGAAATCAGAGTCCCGAAATATACCAGATCTGACTCGCATAATGGTCATCATAGAGTAGGCGGCGTCCTGCACAGCCATCTCAATAGTAACCCCGAGTCCATAAGAGCAGTGAAGAGGCTTGGTGGATCCAGGATAAGATGGAAATATCCTGACAGTGCAGAGATACTGGCTTTGATTAAAGTCTCGGAATTGCTCTTCGACCGTGTACTCAGGATACCAGCGGTATCCAGCCTTAGTCATTACCCTGACCAACTTGGCAGTATGGCCGGGTACATCTAGGCATCGAGTCAGGCGAACCACTTGATTGAGGTCGCGAGTGGCCATCTGAAAGCACAATCATAATGCAAGGGCATTAGAATTTCTAGCAAAATTTCGGCAGCATAACAGCTGTAAATGCTCAAGAAGGATTTTGAGACATTTGACAAAGGATTTCGTACACACTCAACATCATCATATCAAAGTTCTGAATCCATTCTAACAACATAATGTGGTAGTAGAACTGAACTAGGCTTGTATCCATCAAACTTATAAGGTACTACTGATTAGTAACACGTGATCCTGATAGAGAGAATAGGTCCTAATTCCTTAACCCCCGGTGGAAGAATGGACTGACTCAGATCAGAATGTCATAAGATAAAGGAGTAAAAAGAGCCTTACGTTCCAACCCACAAACAATTCCCCTACATATAACTAAAGAATTTCTAGACTCAACATCGACCAGTTTGGCTTGGAGAACCTACAGGTAGTCCGGCTCTGATGCCAACGCTGTCAGGACCCCGACTCGATGTCACATCGATCTAGCCGGTAACACCTCATATCACTTTGCGGCCTCACGCACGGTATCCCCACGGGTGTCGCCTTACCTTTGCCCGGGACCGTTTGCGCCTTTTGGCTCACGTATATGATAGTGTCGCTAGCATCCATATGATAAAGAGCCCGGGCTGACATGACTAGTCGTAAACCCAAAGTGGCACAGACTTACAGGGACAGGCATCCATGACCCAGCTTCGAACGTGTCGGTCATCAGCAAGTGGGTCCGGGCTGTAGCACTGGGCTAGCAGGACTCCGGTAAACCGCGCTGTAGCGGGCTAACAGGACTCCGGTACTCAAAGCGTGACATTTCCCCGAAGGGACAGACACAGGAACGAAGAAGGACACATGCCGGCCAGCCTAAGTGTTCCAGAGCAGTAGCAAGCTACCATGGCTCAGTGGTAACACTAGGAGACATTTCCCGGTAAGAGAGGCTACTAAAGATAAACAACTAGATAGTCAGATCCCACACATACCAAGCATTTCAATCATACACACAATATGCTCGATATGTGCAAATACAACGAAGCATCACAACATGACTCTACGACACAAGTACTTTATTTAAGGCTCAGGGAGCCATACATAACATACACGAAGGTACGGGTCCCACGACCCAACATACAAGTCATACAGTCATACAAACCAGCAGCGGAAGTAACTTGTCTGAGTACAGACAACTAGTAAAATAAAAGAGGCTTGGGAAGCCTAGCTATACTACAAGGTCCTTCACAAGCTCAGGGTCACCACCTGGGTCTTTAGCCTACTCGTTGATGTCAACGTCTACATAGAACCCATCAGAAGGGGTTGCAGCGTCTTCTGTAAAAAATGTAGATTATAGCAACATGAGTACAATGGTACTCAGCAAGACTTACATCAGATCCTACATACATGCTTAGTATCAAGAAGGGTTGGTGGAGTTATTGCAGCAAGCCAGCTTTGACTCTTGGCTAGGCTATCCTACGATACTCCAACTTGAAATGGTTTTGCGCACACGAGTCCACTACTCACCACTTCAATACACCACCGAGGATCCACCTCCGTCTTTCTACGGAAGAGCCATCCTCGGCACTCACTCTTATCTTGAGGCTTTTAGTAGTTTCCATTTACTTGTCTATGAACTGTATAGGCAACCAAGTAGTCCTTTACCGCGGACGCGGCTATTCGAATAGATCATGTTAACCCTGCAGGGGTGTACTCCTTCATACACGCTCCCACCACTTACCGTCGTTTACACGACATGTACTCGGCAACCTTCAAGCGGAAGCCCAACGTGGGTGTCGGCCACGACCTACCTAATCACCTAAGCCTCCAGTCCAGGTTTATCGCCTATCCAGGTTCCATCCGCAGGGAGTCCGGCCGAGGTTTCCCATACGGCCCCGAACGATGTGAACAGGGTTCCCGAAATACCTAACGGGTATTCAGTACACCGTGCCACGTACCTACCGCATCACAGCCCACCCCTACGGTCAGCGCTGTCCACGGCCTCTAGTAGGCTACAAACACCAGAAACTACTTGCAACTCCTGGACGGAGGACTAGGGTGAATAAGAAGCCGAGAGGGTCCATTGGTTTCGGGCCCAATGCATGGTAGTAGCTAATTCTTAAATCACACATACAGATCTCAGTGCTTAAGGTCGGCTTCAATGAAACAACCCACCATGTACTCCTACATGGCCTCTCATCGATACCTTTACCAATTCGTGTTCACCACACCACTCTCATTACTGACATAACATTTCACTCTAGCCCATCACCCAGATGAACCAGACCTGACACGACTCTAAGCATAGCAGGCATAGCAAGGTAGGAACAACACATACATATGGCTCAATCAACTCCTACACATGCTAGTGGGTTTCATCTAGTTACTGTGGCAATGACAGGTCATGCAGAGGAAATGGGTTCAACTACCGTAGCACACAGCAGTTTGAATCGCGTTGTCTTAAAGCAGTAAAAGAGAGCAGGAGCGAGAACATGGGATTGTATCGATATGATCAAATGGTTGGTTGCTTGCCTGATGGTTCGATGCACTGATACGGTTCTTCGTTAGGGTAATCACGGTACTCCTCGGAGGCAGAACCTGTCGCAAAGGACACCGACACACAACCATCACCAAACAATGTGCAACAATATGATGCATGCATGAAACATAGCAATATGAGTGTGTTGGGCTAATGCAACTAAAACCAGAAGGGTTTGAACAAATTTGAATCAAAGATTCAAATTTCAAACTCAAACATGGCCTTTTAAAGTGCTTTTCCTTGTTCTGCTTAAAACATCAATTTAACTTGTTTGATCATGCATGAAAATAGTACAGATGGATAGATTGGATTTTTCTGATCATTTTTCATATATAATTTGTCCAATTTGGAGTTACAGAATAAAAGTTATGAATTTTTGAAGTTTAAATAATATTCTGGAATTTCCTGATTTAATTTAAATCCAGAAATATAATTATTGCGCCAGCATGACATCAGCATGACGTCAGTGGTCAAGTGCGGCTGTCTGGGGTCAAACCTGACGTGTGGGGCCCACACGTCAGTGACAGGGGGGTTAAACAGGATTAAATTAATCCTAATTACTAATTAGTGGCGCTGGGGCCCACTAGTCAGTGTCAGGGGGTTAACTAACAGTGGTTAGCGCTAATCCTAATTAGCTACAGGGCTGGGCCCACCTGTCAGGGACTCAGGGGGGTTCCTGCCGTGGTCAAAGTGGGTCAAACCCACCGGCGACGTGACGCCGGCGAGGCCCGAGACGGCGGCGCGATGCGGGATCGCGCTACAGGGCACGGGCGAGGCCGTTCTTGGGCTCGTTGGAGAGCTCTTGCTCCCGCGCGTCGAACGGTGGCCGTGGCTGTGCCTGAGGTGGCCGGAGTCGACGGCGGCGAGCTCGGCTGCGGCCGCCGGAGTTCGGTCGTGCACGGAAACGGGGTTGGAGCTCGAAGGCGAGCGAAGCGAGGCGCTAGGGATGCTCTATGGAGCCTTACGAACTCGTTGGACTCGCCGGGGTGACCAAATGGTCACCGGATCTGCGTCGACGGCGAGCTCGGCGACGGCGGAGGTTCGGCCGTGGTGGGGAGGAGGCTACGGTGAGGGAACGAGGGGGAGAAGAAGTGGAAACGGTGGCGTAGCTCACCGCGGTTGCAGTGGGCGTCGAAGCGGGCTCGGGGACGCGCTGGAGACGGTAAATCGACGGCGACGGTGGTCGGAGCCCGAGGAGGGGAACGGCGACGTGGGGGCGATGCAGGGCTTCCGGAGGCCCGTGGAGCGGTGGGGAGGAAGAGGAGGTCGAGGCGGAGCCGCTGAGCTAGTCGGGGGAGCGAGGGGTGGCCGGAGACGGCTGCTAAGGCGAACGGCGGCGACGGTGGTGTTCGGCCGTGAGAGAGAGAGCGAGGGAGAGGAGGGAAGAGCCGAGGGCGAGTGAGAGAGAGCAGGGGGGGAGGCGTGGCGTCGTCCAGGCATCGAGGCGAGGAGGGGAGGGCAGGCAGGCAGGGAGAGAGGTGGCGTGGCGCGGTGGCGCGCGCGCGCGCCGGCCACACTCCCCTCCCTCTGTCGGGACGAAGACGACAGAGGAGGGAGGCGGGCTGGGCCGCCTGCTGGCTGGGCCGGCCAGCTGGATGGGCTGCACAGTGGAGGAGCCCAGGTAAGCTTCTCCCTTTTTTTTTGTTTTCTAATTTCTGACATTTGTTTTGATTTAAATAATATATTAAATCATTTATTTAACTTATGCCAAATTTTTCAGGGGCTAGATATATTATTCCAGAGCTCCTTTATAATTGGCACAATATTTGTACATATATTAATATATATAGAAATATATTTCCAAAGCAAATATTTATGCATTAATTCCAAATGCCCAAAATAAATGTCCATGAGCCACTAAAAATATTGGTTTGATTTTTATCTCTGTCCAATATTTTCAGAGATCAACATGAGCATTTTCTTGGACCCTTTTGGAGAAATTTTTATTTGGGTCATTTTCAGAAATGATTCTGAGGGTTTCACAATCCCCATTTCAATTTAAATGGAATTTTAAACATGATGCACACACTCTGATGCATGACTAGCTAGGGTGTGACATTCTTCTTCTGGTTGGTGGTGTCGTCGTCATCCTCTGAGTCAACGTCGACGCCATCCTCTTCACCAAGGAGCCGCCTCCCGTCTTCAATGTGGGCACACTTATCCACCAGAGTGTACAACTCAATCACAGTCTTGGGCAACCACACGTTCATTTTGGAACATATCCTGCGGTTGCGCATGTTGGACTGGAATACAGCTATCAGAGCTGTCGGGTGGATGTCTGGAATGTTCCTGTCCACTTGACTAAACCTCTGCATGTACTTCTGCAGGCTTTCTCCTTCCTTCTGCGGGAGGAGCTACAAGTCGCTGGCCGCCCAGGTTCTTGATGGCTGCCCATGAAGGCGCCAACAAACTCATGGCCCAGGTCAGCCCTGGTCGAGATGGAGTTCTCTAGAAGGTGCATCAGCCAAGACCTCACATTTGGCTTGAGCGCCAAAGGGAAGTAGTTGGCAAACACCTTCTCATCTCTTCCCCCGGCAGCTTGAATAGCGATGGTGTATATGCTCAAAAACTCTGCCGGTTCAATATTCCATCATACTTCTCTAGTATTTCTGGCTTGAATGTGCGAGCTGATGGCCAACGGAGTAGCCGGCTTCAATATTTCCATTATCTATATCATTTGCTGTGATGCATTCTCATACTCTTATGATCTATCAGCACATGATTGCATACATGTAGGGGGAGCCAATGCATATCATGATTTCTCAGATCCACATATGTCCTAAACCCAAATGTCAAACTCGGCCCCAGCGACTTGATCTATCCGGCGCCACCGAGTTTCATCTTATTCAGCCACTGCCAAACCCTAGTCACTTCAATCTTACCGATGGGATCTCGGTCTCACTGAGATGGGCTTGCAATCTCTCTGTGATCTCGTCGGTGTAACCGAGTTGGTGCAGTTGGTCCCACCGAGTTTGCTTGACTAATCCTCGGTTTACTTATTAGCAAAATCGGTCTCACCGAGTTTTAGTAATAGGTCAAACCGAGTTGAGGTTTTACCCTAACCCCTGCACATTGGTCTCACCGAGATGACTATATCAGTCCCACCAAAAATCCAAACATTCACATTTTTACCTAGATCGGTCAGACCGAGTTTGTTCAGTCGGTTCCACCGAGTTTGGGAATCCGTGTGTAACGGCTAGATTTTGTGTGGAGGCTATATATACCCCTCCACCCACTCTTCATTCATGGAGAGAGCCATCAGAACAAACCTACAGTTCCACTTCTCATTTTCTGAGAGAGAATCACCTACTCATGTGTTGAGGCCAAGATATTCCAATCCTACCATATGAATGTTGACCTCTAGCCTTCCCGAAGTTGCTTTCCACTCAAATCAACTTTCCACCATAGCCAAATTAGTGAGAGAGAGGTGAGTGTTGGGGAGACTATCATTTGAAGCACAAGGACAAGGAGTTCATCAACAACACACCATCTATTACCTTTTGGAGAGTGGTGTCTCCTAGATTGGTTGGGTGTCACTTGGGAGCCTCCGTCAAGATTGTGGAGTCTAACAAAGGAGTTTGTAATGGCAAGGAGATCGCCTACTTCGTGAACATCTACCCTAGTGAGGCAAATTCTTCGTGGGCGATGGCCATGATGGGATAGACAAGGTATCTTCTTCGTGGACCCTTCATGGGTGGAGCCCTTCGTGGACTCACGCAGTCGTTACCCTCCATGGATTGAAGTCTCGATCAACGTGGATGTACGATAGCACCACCTATCGGAACCACGCAAAAAATCTCTGTGTCTCCAATACCGTCCCTTTACTTTCTTGCAAGTTGCATGCTTTACATTCCTCTGCTTATATACTCGAATTGTATTGTGTATGCCTTAAATTGTGTTAATATACCACCTCAACTTGAAAAACTTAAAAACTGCCAACATTGTTCATTAAGGGTCTAATCGCGCCCCCTCTAGACACCTCTTCTCGATCCATTCAATTGGTATCAGAGCTTTAGTCTCCATTGCTTTGGTTTAATTGCCATTGGAGGAAGATGGATGAGTCTTTGTTGGGGAGTCTTAGACGTAGAGTGCATATGCTTGGTGGAGAGTTCTTTAGTGAGTGAAAAAAATGAGATGCTTGGAATTTTTCATGAATGTCACTTGAACAAGTACATTACTACTCCTTGGGAACCCCTTGTTGATCCCTTGCATCCTACCCATGATGAGTCTCTTGACATGATTCGCAATCTTAGAACTATCAATCTTATCACTAGAGGATTGCCTAGAAATTTGATTGGCCACTTTCCTACTCTTGATTGTGCTTATACTCTATGGAGATTTCTTGAGGAACGATTTACAGACATTCCTTGAAAAACTTAGATGAGATTCTTCACAAGTCTATTTCTTTGAATAAGATGAATCCCGATGATCCTAAGTTTGGAGGTTGTTTATTTGAGGTTACCAATCTTATGCGTGCCAAAGGAGATGTTGGAATCATTAGCAATATTATTTACGAAGCTACTAAAATTCGTAGAGATGAACATTATCAAAATAATATATCTAATGAATAACTCTCTCTAGGAAATGATTATTTGCAAGATGATGTTGAACATGGATACTATGATGAGGATGATGAAAATGACTTTGATCTTGAAGAGTCTATGAGACACTTTGGTCTTATGGCTAACCTTCGCGGCTACATGGCTGGAGGAAAGGAATGGGTCCTTCATAGTGGATGTACCAATTAGATGACCGGAGATAAAGATATGTTTCGTGAGCTTGCTGAAAACGACGGCCCTCGAAAGTATGTCACTTTAGGTGATAATTCAAAGGGTAAGGTGGTTGGCCTCGGTAAGGTGGCCATCTCAAATGACAGCTCCATACAAAATGTTATGCTCGTTGAATCTCTTGGCTATAATCTACTTTTTATATCTAGACTAGCTGACTTTGGTTTCAATGTCCTATACTAAAGTAGACTGCCAAGTTTTTCGAAAAGATAATCATAAAATGGTCTTTACCGGCATACGTAGAGGTGATCTATAAATTGTTGATTTCAATAAAAAGGCTCAACCTAGAACTTGCTTAATTGCTAAATCTTCCAAAGGATGGTTGTGGCGTAGACGGTTAGGTCATGTGGGAATGCAAAACCTTGACAAGCTTATTAAAGGTGATCATATCCTTGGTGTTGAAGATGTCATATTTGATAAGCATAGACTTTGCAGCGCTTGCCGAGCAGGAAACCAGGTTGGAGGAAGCCACCCCTTGAAGAACATCATGACCACGAGAAAACCGCTCGAGCTACTTCACATGGATCTCTTCGGCCCCAACGCGTTCAAAAGTCTCTGTGGAACTCGTTTAGACTAGTCACCCTTGATGATTTTTCAAGATTTACGTTGGTGTTCTTCCTCGATGATAAATTGCAGGTTCAAAAGATCTTCAAAAACTTCGCTAGGAAGGCCCAAAACCGATTTCAAGTGAAGATCAAGAAGGTTCACAGCAACAACGGAACGGACTTCAAGAACGCCAATGTGGACTCCTTTCTTGACGAAGAAGGGATCTCACAAGAGTTCTCGGTTACGTACAAACCTCAACAAAATGGAGTTTTTGAGAGGAAGAACCGGACGCTCGTCGAAATGGCAAGAATGATGCTTGATGAGTACAAGATGCCAAAACACTTTTGGGCGGAAGCGGTTGAGATGGCTTGTCATGCAATGAATCCTCTATATCTTCAGAAGCTACTCGGCAAAATGGCATATGAGCTCCTCACCAGTAACAAACCCCAAGTTGGATACTTTCGGGTATTCAGCTCAAAATATTACATTCTTGACAAGCATCATTGTTCAAAATTTGCTCCTAAGTCTAAGGAAGGTTTCCTACTCGGTTATGGCTCAAACTCTCACACTTATCGTGTCTACAACAATTTCACCCGAAAGGTTGAAGAGACGGTAGATGTGAAATTTGATGAATCTAACGGCTCGCAAGTAGAGCAATTGCCAATTGATGTAGGTGAAAAAGATCCTTCGGAAGCAATCCAAGACTTGTCTATCGGCAAGATTCACCAAGTGGAGGTGAATGAGAGTACCTCGTCTGTCCAAGTGGAAGCCTCAACCTCACGCCAAGGTGAACCACGAGTTGACTTGGAGGCATCCATGAGTGGGACCCCTTAGTCCAGGACTCCCGCAGTAGCCCCCGAACCAAGCTTCAATGACGATGAGTCCGGCGCGCAAATTGTCTTCAGCATTGCAAGGCGGGTTCCTTCTCCAGATACTTCAAAGTACCTAACTTAAATAGTAGTGTACGGCTTTTCATTTAATGACGCGCTCCTCGACTTCTGCACCTTCATGACTCCAGTTTCCACGTGTTGAGCGAATGCGAGAGGTCGGGGCATTTTTACACTTGCCACCATCACCATGAGAAAGTTGTCTATTTAAAGAAACGGGCATCTTCAGATCTAATCCACACCATCTCCCCCAAACGAGGAATACTCGGGGCTTGCCCATAGAAACCACCCCAACATGGCTAGCGCTCGCAGCTCCTCCTCGCGCCGTCACGGCCCCAAGCAGGGTGATTGGGAAAAGTGTTCTATATCCCATGGCCAACTGGTGAAGCTGCAGACCCAGGGATTCCTTCCTCCCACAGATCTAGTCCCCGTACTAGCCGGATTGGCTTCCTTCGACAGTGGGGAGCACGCGGAAAAGTTCCCCAACCCATCTAGGGGGGACGGGTATGTTTTGTTCCCTATTTGTTGAGAGGCATCGGATTTCCAATCCATCCGTTCCTCAGAGGGCTTCTGGAGTACTATGGCCTCCAACTGCATAACTTCACACCTGCCGCCATCCTGCACATTGCGGGTTACGTTGCTCTCTGTGAGCTATTTCTGGGTTGTGAGGCTCATATTGAGTTATGGAAGAAGTTGTTTTGCCTCGTCCCTCGTAATCAAGAGGGATCCATATTCCAAGTGGGCGGAGCCGAGATATGGTGCATCGCCGGGACCGGATACCTATCCAGCACACCGAAGAAGGCATCTGAAGAATGGCCTTCCGAATGGTTCTGTATTGAAGACGTCTCCCTTCCTAACCCAATCCGGAGGGGTCTTCCCGAATATTCAAATAATCCATTGAAGAAACGCCTCAACTGCCGTCCTCGGAGCCCTAGGGAGGAAGATAGCACCAACGGATGAGCAAGATAAAGACACTTGCTCAATCCTGATTGTTAATAGTCAAAGTTATGGCGATATCCATAATGCGAGGGGTTTAGGCACTCCAATACCGAGGGCGCCCCCATGTGGCACTTCAATTGAGAAGATGATGCCACCCGCTATGGTCGGAAGGGTCCGGACACTTACGCTGCTTTGGCGAAAATACTGTCTGGATTATACAAAGGGGAGGAGGAGGAGTTCATCCACATTAAGCCCAGGGATGGATTTTCCCTGTGCAATCCTCCCAGCTGGGTGAGATTTCGTCTCACTACTCTACTCCATTAACTCCCTGAATCTTTTTCATAAATATTAATCTGTCATTTACAACAGGAATGGCGGAAAGTCACCAGGGAGATCCACAGCCACGCACCATAGCCAGAGGACCACAACCAGGCCCTTGATCCCGGATTTGAAGTGGATCCGGATATATTCGTGGAGCTTGGGGAAGGGGTGTTTTATTAGGTGAGCTGTGACGGCACCGAAGTGGCCATCCTTGCCGACTATCCCGGTCTCCTCCCTACGTCGCATGTAAGTAATTAGGAGACTTGTCCCTTGGGAGAATTTCCCTCTTACGCCTTACCCACCGCAGTGTATTATGCTCCAAAGGGGAGGAGACCGACACGCCACACGGCCCCTGAAGCGGCACGCAAGAAGGCGGCACCTACAATAGGCAGGCCTTCAAAGAGGAAAGCCAATAGAAGTGCGGCCGAGCCTTTAGCAAAGGGGTATGGTTGTTTTAAGTATGCTCTATGGCCATCACATTTAAAGTATGACAATATCTGTTGTGTCTTATTAGGAAAAACATTCATCGGACTATGTCCGGGGATCCTGCCGATCGTGCCTCCCGGAGCCGGATTCCGGACCCTGTCGGAAGGATTTAGGCTAACATGGAAATGACACCGGATTGTCCCTCTGCAGAGGAGTGGGATAAAGTATCCGTCACAAACTCCGAAACGGAAAGCACCATGAATCATCGGCGCCGGTGGGCCGTTCTTCACGACCCTGGTTTTTCAGAAGAGGCCTTCAATGCCTTCAACTCGGGTGATGCTTACATTCGAGCTGCTCAAGATGGGCTTGCAAGAGCCACAGACTAGTATTTGAAAGATATGCGGGTAAGTACACATTTGTACAAAACTAATAATCATATACCAGTAGCCCCCGAGACTTGAAACAGTTGGTACAACTGATTTAAGGATCGTTATACAACCAGGTGCTCACAGAGAAGAACAATCTATTGTCTCAAGAGCTAAAAATGTGTAAGGACTAGCTGACTGCTGCTACCGCCGAATTGGAGAAATCCAAGAAGGCGGTGTCTGGTAATGTTCCCCTCCATCGAGAAAACATAATCATATACCAGGATTGTTAATACACGTGCAAATCTTATGACAAAGGCAGCGAAGGTCGCACAAGCTGGAGTTCCAGGAGCTCAACGGCGACTGGCCGCAGGCGAACGTATCCTGACACAGGTCAGGGCAAAGAAAAACAAACTCCAAGATGCCAACACCAAGCTGGACGAAGAGCTAAAAGATGCGCGGGCCCAGCTGGCTGACTCCGTGAAGGAGAATAAGAAGCTGCGAGGCGGCATATTTAGTATGTGTTCGTACTTACCTTTACATAGTTCGGCAAAGAAAGAAATTGACAATAATTATGTCTGTAGGTATATTGACAGGCCGTCCCGAAGAGGAGGTGTCTGAATCGTCAAGCGACCTGCTACAAGAGCTATTGCAAATGCACGAGAGAGCTCGGCAGGCGATGTGAAGTGTGGCCAAGGCCTTATGGCCATCCAACTCTCCTCTAGGAAGTATGGAGGGGTTTGTACAGCTATTCAAGGGAGTGCGGTGGCGCTTCCGATTATAGAGGATATTAGCCTGCCGGGAAGGTGCGTGAGAAGCCTGGACAATGGTGAAAACTCGGTATACCAAGCTCGACCTGAATCATATGGCCCGCTTCGGACCTATAGGGTCAAATGGAGAAGAAATTCCCGTTAGTTTGGTATATGACCAGGTTCAAGTTGCCGCCAAGTATTCCCAGCAGGATTATAGGCTAGATAGCTTGTTAGATGGCATAGAAGAAGAAGTGTTTGAGTCTAAGTGACTATGTACTTCAGTTGACAAATTAATGTCTCTATCTGAATTGTAAAACCCTTGTCATGGGAGACCTTTTTGCTTCAACCTCTGGACCCGAAGGTGCGGATTGTTCCGAATACCCGCTCGGTAATGTAAACCGGGGTACGCGTGGAAGCCAGGCATAGGGGTCATGCTTGCTTGATCAGACAAGTATCCGTCTAGTTATGTTATATTACATTTTGATCATAAGAAACATCTTCCAGAGAGAATAGTTCCGTTAAGGGTTCCTTTCCCTTGGTAAGCATGCATTAATGTGCATGTCCAAACCGCGTTTGAAAAAAACACAGCATACATAATATATGGGGGTTCATAAAGTGACAAGTAAAAACATCTTTAGTACGCCGACCGAATATTCCCTTAAGAACGCTAGCTTTCGGCTTCACCCAGTCCGAGGTACACAACCGGATGAATCGGCAGTAACAATCGCAGTGGTGCTCCCTTTATGCCCCAGCTGAACTGATGGGAATGTAGGGCATAAGCACAGGAGCCAGGCAACCCAGCTTGGCCAAAACTTAAGTCATATTGATGCATATACTGGGGAAGAAAAGGTACATGCATGGAAAAAACACAAATGTGGTGAGCTTGATGCTCGGAAAATAATAAGAATAAGCTTCTGTATAAGAAACCCCCAGGTATAACTGACATACATATTAAGAATTGTATGCGTCTTATGTGTATGGTTTAGCTGTACAAAAGCTTTACAGCTCTAAATAAAAAAAAGAAAGATGAAAAGAGAGAAAAATAAATAATGGAAAAAGAGGAGGAGGGGGACAAACGAAGAGTCCGATGCTAGGCATAGAATCTTCGAAGCTAGGCCGCATTCCATGGGTTTGGCTATAGGCGGTTGTCTGATGCATTACGCAGGCAGTACGATCCTCCGGTGAGAATTTCGTCAATTATGAAGGGACCCTCCCACTTGGGCTTGAGTTTGTCCTTTTTCTTCTTCATCAAGCGTAGAACGAGTTCACCAAAATTATAAGTCTTGGCCTACACTTCTTTGCTTTGATATCTGCGAGCCTGTTGTTTGTAGAATGGGGAACGGGCTTTTGCGACATCGCGCTTCTCCTCCAAGGCATCTAAGCTGTCTTGCCGATCCAACTTGGCTTCTCTCTCTTCATACATGCGCACTAGAGGTGAGTCATCAATAATGTCGCAGGGTAACACAACATCTGCGTCGTACACCATGAATAAGGGTGTATATTCGGTAGAACGATTGGGCGTGGTCCGCAGCCCCCAAATTACGGAGTCGAGCTCTTCCACCCAGTGCTTGTCTGATTCTTTCAAAGACCGCACTAGTCTGGGTTTAACGCCGCTCATAATAAGACCATTGGCTCGTTCGACTTGGCCGTTGGTTTGTGGGTGATAGACGGAGGCGTAGTCGAGCTTGATGCCAGGATTGGCACACTAGGCTTTCACCTCATCAGTTGTGAAATTGGAGTTGTTGTCGGTGATGATGTTGTGCGGAACACCATAACGGTGCACAACACCGGATATAAAGTCTATCACTGGCCCGGCTTCTGCCGTTTTAACTGGTTTGGCCTCTATCCACTTAGTGAATTTATCCACCATGATCAATAGATATTTATTTCCTATGGCTTCCCCCTTTGAGGGGACCGACCATATCAAGCCCCCAGACCGCAAAGGGACAGGTGATGGGGATTGTTTGTAAAGCGGTGGGTGGCATGTGGCGTTGGTTGGCGAAAAGCTGGCATCCGACGCAATGTTGAACAAGGTCCTGTGTGTCTGCTCGGGCCATTGGCCAATAGAAACCTATACGGAAGGCCTTACTTCCAAGGGCTAGAGCTACGGTGTGGTGACCACAGAGACCGGCATGAATTTCAGCCACGAGTTGCCACCCTTCGTCCTCGGAGATACACCTTTGAAGTATTCAGGTAGCTCTTTTCTTATAGAGTTCTCCCTCGCGAACCTTGTAGGCTTTAGATTGCTGCCCGATGCAGCGTGCCTCATTCTGATCCTCGGGAAGTTCTCGCCTATTGAGGTAGGCCAAAAAGGGTTCGGTCCATGGGGCGATCACCGCCATGATGAGATGGGCCGATGGTGTAATTTCGGTGGCTGAGCCCCCGATTATGTCGGTGTGTCTGGAAATTGGGGTTGTCTTCGCATCTGGATTGGTATTGCTGCTCTCCCCCTGCCACGCACCGGATGGCTTGAAATTGGGGTTGTCTTCGGATATGTTAGGCGGGACGGGGTCGCACTTAGCGCCAATGTGAGCAAGGACATCCGCCGCTTGATTATTTTGTCGAGCTACATGGTGAAACTCGAGCCCCTTGAAGCGAGCCGACATTTTGAGAACGGCGTTATGGTAAGCCGCCATCTTCGGATCTTTGGCATCGAAGTCTCCATTTATTTGAGATATTGCGAGGTTTGAATCTTGGAGACTTCCATCCGAAGACCATGCAATAAGGCTTCGTATTCGGCTGCATTATTGGAGTCCGTAAATAATATTTGTAGGATGTACTGAATAGTATCTCCGGTAGGGGATGTTAGGACAACGCCTGCCCTAGGCCTGCCAGCATTTTGGAGCCATCAAAGTGCATGACCCAGTTGGAATATGTGTCGTACTCTTTAGGGAGTTCGGCCTCTGTCCACTCAGCGCTGAAGTCGGCTAATACCTGGGATTTAATGGCCCGACGCAGTTTGTATGATATGTCGAACGGGAGGAGCTCAATGGCCCACTTGGCAATCCGGCCCATAGCGTCGCGGTTGTTTATTATGTCATTGAGAGGTACTTCGGAGGCCACTGTTATTGAGCACTCTTGAAAGTAGTGTCGTAAAAACTACGTATGCTATTTTTTGATAGTGAATTTACTGAGATTTGCATGCTTTGAGGATGGTGGATACGTAGTATACCGGATTTTGAAGTGAGAATTTGTGTCCGTCCTCCTCGTACCGCATTTACAACTTGGTGTGTGGCCAATATGTATAATAACATGGGTTCGGCGATGTTTGGCGCGGTGAGAACTGGGTTGCTTGCTAGAAGTGCCTTTATTTCTTCCAATCCGGCTGTTGCTGCGTCCGACCACTCAAAGTGGTCGGTGCGTCGGAGAAGGCGATAGAGCGGCAATGCCTTTTCTCCTAGTCTGGAGATAAAGTGGCTTAAAGCTACCACACATTCGGATAAATTTTTAACTTGTTTAAGGTCTGTTGGGGTAGCCAACTATGAAAAAGCTCTGATTTTTGCTGGGTTTGCATCAACTCCTCCCCGGCCGCGCTTCCACTCGGCGGAGGTGCTGCCGGAGTTCGTCGTGTGGTCGGCTAACCCGGCCGACAACTCGCTTCAGCTCCCTTGCTCCTTCATCGGCGAACTGCCAGCCGCAGGCCCAGGCGGGCTCTAGTTACAGGAGGATGGTTGCGGCAGCAGGTCCTCCTGGGTCGCGGTGGAGGTCTTCGTCGCCGGCAACGCATCCTTGGCCCAAGGCTGGCAGATTTTTGCCCGTGCGCACGGCCTGGGCAGGCCATGCACCCTCCACTTCAGGTATGACAGCGACGAGACCCTTTACGTGAGGGTGTTCAGAGGGGATGGCCGTCGTGTTGGGAGCTACCCCGAAGAAAGCGACGGTGACGATGTGCTCGGGCATGGCGACGGTCGTGACGATGGTGAAGGAAAACCCACTCCCGGCGGCGACCGCGGCTCATCAAGCTACGACGGCTCCTCCTCCGGCAACAGCTCCTCCAGCGGTGGATACGATCAACCGCCACGCCGTCATGTCCGCCTCAAGGACGGCAGCAGGGCGTCCTGTGCCACGCTTCGGTGAAGCGCGAGATGGGGTCTGGCTGAGCTCAGGAGGTCGCCATAGATCCCTCCTCGCGAACTACTGCAAGGTGCATGCTGCTTTTGTTTTGTTTCCCTTCCTTCTTGCATTGAGAGAGACAAGTATAGGGCCCCGTGGGGGCGTGCAACAAACTATGATTTCCTAGTCAACTTGCTGCATTTATTGTTCCTGTGCTATGTCATGGCGTTGTTGTTTTACGTTAGCGTGTAGGAAAAAATTAGCTTGGCATGTTTTAAGTAGTTTCCGTCGTGCGAGGTGCCCGCACCAGGCCTTGCCGGGCGCCTTAGGAACTGCAAAAAACTCGTTGAAAGACTATCATTTTCTGAACCATGGTCGCAAGCGCTGCCGACCGCGGCCCGGTGCTTCGTGTTGCGGTACCCAAGGGGCACGGACTGGGAGGGATGCTCCCGCTGTGAATTCAAACGAGAGAGCCTCGCGAAAGTCAGAAGAGAAAGGGCTCACAAGGGCAACCGCGCAGCCCCCTCGCGAGGCATACGAGAGAGCAAGTCAGACAAAGAGTTGAACACAGAAAGCGAAGGCAGAAGGCAATGGAACAGAACCGACAGTGAACACCAGAAGCAACTTTAATCGAGATTCAAACAAAGAAGAGGGAGCCAACTGCAGAAAGCAAATGAAAAGCCGCGTCCGGCACCTAGTCTAGTCTTCGACGTCTTCTCACCAGCGCGGAGCTAAGTGCTGCCACTAGGCGTGGGAGGGAGCCCCCGAGGCCCAAGGGCGGCACTCCTGAGACTCCGGGGCATGTACATCCCCACTCGTTATTACGTGAGAGTGTCACGAGCGGCGAGCTTCACAGGCACTGGGCCTTCTTAATAGGCACCGGGCCTTTCTTTGGGCGGCCAGCTTCATAGGCACTGGGCCTTCTTCACAGGCACCGGTCCTTTCTTCAGGGGTAGAACTTCCGGAGGTGCTGGATGTTCCAGGCATTCGGGATGGGTACCCATTCCTGGGTCTCCAGGCGCGCGGCACCAGGCCTAGAGACATGGACGACCTTGAACAGGACCTCCCACATGGGTGAGAGCTTATGCAGCCCTTCCCTAGAGAGCACCCACCTCAGGACGAGGTCACCTAACTCGAGCATTCTAGGGTGGATGCTCTGACAGTGATACCGCCGCAACGCCTGGGGGTATCTTTCCGCCCGTAGCATGGCTTCATGGCGTGGCTCCTCCCCCAGCACGAGGTCTATCCCCCGCATCGCGTTGTGCTGCACGTAATCAAACGCCAGGACCCACACGGAGCGACGCCTGACCTCGTGAGGGAGAACCGCTTCTGCTCCATAGACAAGGAAGAATGGGGTCTCACCCGTTGTCTTGGTGGAGGTAGTGTGGATGGACCACAACATGGACTCGAGCTCGTCGTGACAGCCCCTTCCGCAGGCCTCCAGCTTCTTCCTGAAGGTCCTGGTCTTGAGGCCCCTTAGCACCTCCGCGTTGGTGTAGTCAGCCTGGTCGTCGCTCCGAGGGTGCACCACCGAATTGTAGAAGATCTGCGTTGCAAGGTTAGCACAATACGTTTTGGCTAGTGAACCACGGACCATTGTCGGTGATGATGCGGTTGGGGACCCCAAACCGGCTCACGAGGCCTTTGATGAACTTGACCGCGGAACCGGCTGGGATGGTGCGGACGGCTTCCACCTCCGCCCACTAGGTGAACTTGTCGATGGCGACGTAGAGGTAGTGGCAGCCCCCAGGCGCTTGAGGGAATGGGCCCAAGATATCGAGCCCCCAGACCGCGAACGGCCACGAGAGTGGGATGGTCTGCAGGCCCTGTGCTGGCCGATGGATCTGCTTAGCGTGGAATTGGCAGGCTTCGTAGGACCTCACCAGCTCGGTTGTGTTGTTGAGTTCCATAGGCCAGTAGAACCCGCTGCGAAATGCCTTGCCGACGAGGGTCCATGACGACGAGTGGTGTCCGCAATATCCATCGTGTATGTCGGCCAGCAGTTCGTTCCCCTGTTCCCTGGAGATGCAACGCAAGGAAACGTCATTCGGCCGCTTCCTATATAACTCACCGTCTTGGATACAGTAGGTCGTGGCTTGCCAGGCCATGCGCTCCGCATCCTCCTCCTTCTCCTGCAACATCCCTTGCATCGGGTATTCCTTGAATTCCTTGGTCCAGTATCCCTCCTAAGGCTCCAGCGCCAAGAGTAGGCCCGCTCCCGAGGTCGGGCCATAGGCCGGGGCTCCTGTGGCAGGTGGCTGAGGGAGTTCTTCCCAAGGCTGTGCCGTCCTTGAAAGTGGTGGTGCCGCTGATGGCTCAAAGAGTCGTTCCTCGAAAACGCCAGGCTCCTAAGGCAGCCGCTTGGACGCACTCCTGGCGATGTCATCAACCTCTTGGTTGGTGCCGTGGGGCACATGCTGCAACTCCAGCCCCTAGAACTGCTTCTCCATCCTGCGTACCTCCACGAGATATGCTTCCACGTGCTCGTCCTTCGGCTTGTACACCTTGTTGGAGAAATTGACGAGGAGTTGCAAATCACCCTTGATGATGAGGCGCTTCACTCCCAGTGCCGCTGCAGCCTTCAAGCCTGCTATGAGGCCCTCATATTCTGCTATGTTGTTTGAGACCTTCTCGCCCTGCAGGAAACAGAGTTATACAGCGTAGTAGAGCTTGTCGTGAGTGGTGTTATAAGCACTGTGCCAGCCCTCGTGCCCTTTCACGAGAAGGCACCATCGAAATACATGACCCAGCCTTCTGGTGCCTCACTTCCTGGGGAGAGAGACCGATCCTTCCCCACCTTGAGCTCTGGTGCATCCGTCCATTCTGCCACGAAATCAGCAAGCGCGGCTCCCTTGATGACCCTGGTTATGCTGAACTCCAACTGAAACGCCTGTAGCTCGATGTTCCACTTGGCGACTCTCCCAGCGGAGTTGGGGCTCCTGAGTACCCTTTCCAATGGGTAGGCCGAGACGACCTTGATGGGGAGACCTTGGAAGTAGTGCTGCAACTTACGCGAGGCCACCCAGAGCGTGAGTAAAAGCTTCTGAGGCATGGGGTACCTTTCCCTCGCGTCCCGCAACATTGTGCCTTAGCCTGGCGCTCCTCCCGAACAGCCACTAGGGCCGCGCTCGCGGAGTAGGGAGTGGCGGCAAGGTAGAGCACCAGGGTCTCGAGAGGGCGCAGTGCCACCATCATGGGAGGGCTGGTCAAATATTTCTTGAGGTCTTGAAATGCTTGGTTGGCCTCCTGTGTCCACTCAAACGGGCCCTTCTTCTTCATCAGCTTGAAGAACGGTAGGGCATGCTCACCCAGCTTGGAGATGAAGCACCCTAACGCAGTCACGCGACCAGCGAGCTTCTGCATTTCTCTGAGGGTCTACAGCCGACTCATGTCTTCGATCGCCTTGACCTTCTCCGGGTTGGCCTCGATCCACCTGTGGGACACGAGGAAGCCCAGCAGCTTGCCGGAAGGGATGCCAAACACACACTTCTCCAAGTTGAGTCGCAGGTCTACCTGGCGAAGGCTCGTGAAGGACTCCTCCAAGTCCTGGATCAAGGTCATTGCCTACCGAGATTTCACCACAATGTCGTTGACGTAAGCCTCGGCGTTTTTCCCGAGCTGCCGGCCCAAGGCAATGTGCATCAGCCATTGGAAGGTCGAGCCCACGTTGCGCAACCCGAACGACATGCAAGTATAGCAGTATGCCTCGCATGGGGTCAGGAAGGCTGTCTTATCTACGTCTTCCACAGCCATCTTGATCTGGTGATAACCCGAAAATGCATCCAGGAAACACAGCAGGTCGCACTCGGTGGTGGAATCGATGATCTGGTCGATGCGGGGAAGCGGGAACGGATCTTGGGGGCAGCCCTTGTTGAGGTTGGTGAAGTCGATGCACATGCGCTCCTTTCCCCCTTTTTTTGGTACGATAACGGGGTTTGCCAGCCATTCGGGGTAGCGAACCTTGCGAATAACACATGTTGCCTCTAGCATGCGGGTTTCATGGACGATGAAAGCCTGCTTCTCTGTGGACTGCCGCCTCGGTTTCTGCTTCACGGGGCGTACATTGGGGCACACATTCAGGTGATGCTCAATCACCTCTCTTGGGACCCCCGCTAGTTGCTTGGGTTCCCACGCGAACACCTCCTTGTTCGAGCGCAAGAACTTCACCAACGCCTTCTCTTGGTCAGGGTCAAGGTCGGCAACTATGGTGAAGGTGGCTCCCGAGGACCCATCTTCCTCAACCGGCACTTGCTTGGTCTCCGCCTTATCCTGAGTGAACAGTTGCTTCTTGTTGGTCGGTGCATATTCCTTGGCCTTGGAGGCGTCCGCGTCAGCTGGCTGCGCCGCCGCGGCGGCCTTGAGGGCCAGCTTGAGCACCAGCAGAGCCTCCTTATTATCTCCAGCTACGGTGAGGACGCCGCTCCTCCTGGGCATCTTCATGAAGTTGTAGGCCGGATTGGTTGCTGACATGAACTGAGCCAAGGAAGGGTATCCGAGGATGGCGTTGTACGAGAGGCCATTGCGGGCAATGTCGAAGTCGACCAGCTTCGTGCGTTAGTTGTCGTGGGTGCCGAAGGTCACGGGAAGGCGGATCTGCCCTAGGGAAGTGGAGGAACCGCCTCCGACACCCGAGAAGGGCTTGCTGGGTCAGAGCCGATCCAGCGGTACATGGAGGAGGTTGAAGGCCTCGACCTAGAGCACGTTGAGGCCGGCACCGCCGTCGATGAGGGTTTTGGTGATGGCCACCTGGCACATGGAGGGCGTGTAGAGCATCGGGAGCGCACCCGAGCAGGCGATGTTAACGGGGTGATCTTCCGAGTCGAAGGTCAGGTCGGCCTTGGGAACCAACCCGGGGGAGCTCCTTGCCGCTCGAGGACAGCGCTGATATGGCAAAATAATGGCTTGTTGTGGCAGTCTGAGGGTGGCACCTGTGAGCCGCCTAGGGGAGCTGCGATAACCGGGGGCGCTTGCGCCGCGTACTAGGCGAGGAAGAGGTCGTGCAGTTCCTCCCAGGAGGCCACATAAGACGTTAGTAGGTTGAGTAGCCAAGCACGCGGGGCGCCAATGAGGGCCATGGGAAGCCAGTTAGCCATGACCTTGTCATCGCCCCCGGCCGAGGACGGCCTCCTCATATGCCAGCAGGAAAACCAGCGGGTCTGTTGTGCCATCGTAGCGCGGAGGCATATCTGGCTTGAACTCGTGCAGCCACTGCACCTGCCGTAAGGTGGGGGCCAAGGCTCGGAGCCCCCTGGCCACAGCGCTGGCACCGGCTGCCGGAGCCGGGAGCGCGATGTCCACCATGAGGGCGATGCGCGG
The DNA here is from genome assembly GCF_002162155.2 of Triticum dicoccoides. Classification (NCBI taxonomy): domain Eukaryota; kingdom Viridiplantae; phylum Streptophyta; class Magnoliopsida; order Poales; family Poaceae; genus Triticum; species Triticum dicoccoides. The sequence continues at coordinate 321,110,968 of NC_041383.1, read as the reverse complement.
TGTTGGCGGAGTGAGGGTCGACGGAAGGAGAAGCTCCAGCGCACCCCTACCTGGCGCGCCAAATGTCGGATATCGGGTTCCGGCAAAACCCTTAAGGTTCGAACACTGGGGTGGGCACGAATATTCCCCCCTACCGGAACACGCGCTCAGCCTCGCCTTGATCTCTAAGCTAGCTCTATGAATTCACAACACAAGAGACACGAGATTTATACAGGTTCGGGCCACCATTGTGGTGTAATAACCTACTCCTGTGTGGTGGTGGTGGATTGCCTCTTGGGATGATGATGAACAGTACAAGGAAAGAACAGCCTCGCGAGGAGAGGTGTTCTTGTGGTTGGCGAGCTTGTGTGGGTGAGGATTTGATCCCCTTGTACTGTGGTGGCTAGCCCTATTTATAGAGGCCCTGGTCCTCTTCCCAAATATTGAGCGGGAAGGGATCTGACAATGGCCATTTTGAAAGGGGACAACTAGTACAAGCTATCCTGACTAAAGGTGGTCTTCGCCTGTCAAAGGGGACAGCTAGTAATGACGCCGTCTTGGTCTCCACGATGACCTTCGTCCTGTCGTCCTGCTAGTCTTGGTCTTGTTGCACCGATATGGAAACCTTTGCCTGATGCCTCGGTAATCTACGCATGCACTTGCCCCCTTAGCACCAAAGGGGAAACGAGGACACTGCACGCGCTGGTGCCCGCCTGGCCTTGGTCCTCACGGCTTGCATCATGTGAACCTCACGAGGTACCCTTTGCCTTGATCTCTCCGCCTCCTCGCGAGCCTTCCTAGTGAGGCCATTCCTGAGGAGGCCTCGTGTCGTCTGCCCCGTGAGGCTTGGCCCCTCGCAAGGGTCTTGAGTGTTGGCTGCTGAAGATGGGCCGTACTGGGCCACTGGTGGAACCACACCGTTGGCCGCAGGCAGGCAAGTCTGGGGACCCCCGTTCCCAGAATGCGGACAACGTCGAGGAAACACAGTGAGTCGTGTCCTGTGGTGGCATCGATGATCTGATCAATGCGGGGGAGGAGGAAAGGATCCTTATGGCAAGCCTTGTTGAGGTATTTGAAATCGACGCATAGGCGCTAGGATTTATCCTTCTTTGGTACCATCACCAGGTTTGCTAGCCAGTCCGGGTGTTTTATCTCTCTCATGAATCCGGCCTCGAGTAATTTGGCTAGCTCCTCTCCCATGGCTTGTCGTTTGGGTTCGGAAAAGCACCATAATGTTTGCTTGACCGGCTTGTATCCCTTCAATATGTTTAGGCTATGTTCGGCCAGCCTGCGTTGGATTCCTGGCATATCAGAAGGATGCCAGGCAAATGTGTCCCATTTTTCGCGTAGGAACGCCCGCAGTGCAGCGTCGATCGTGGGGTTCAGCTGTGCCCTGATGGATGCTGTCTTTGTGGAGTCCGTTGGATGGACCTAGAATTTGACTATTTCGTCTACTGGTTTGAAGGAGGTGGATTTGGATCGCTTATCAAGTATCATGTCGTCCCTATCCAGTGTGGAGTGCAGTGCGGTTAATTCTTCGGCCGCGAGGGCTTTAGACAATGCCTCGAGGGCCAAGGCGGTGGTTTTGTTTTCGGTGCGGAGTGCTTGTCGGTGTCAAAACCGGCGGATCTCGGGTAGGGGTCTCGATCTGTGCGTCAAGGATGATGGTAACAGTAAGCAAGGGATACAGATGTTTACCCAGGTTTGGGCCCTCTCGATGGAGGTAAAACCCTACTTCCTGCTTGATTAATATTGATGATATGGGTAGTACAAGAGTAGATCTACCACGAGATCGTAGAGGCTAAACCCTAGGAGCTAGCCTATGATGGTATGATTGTAATTGTGATCGGCCTTCTAAGGACCAACCTCTCCGGTTTATATAGACACTGGAGAGGGCTAGGGTTTACATGGAGTCGGTTACAAGAAAGTAAACACAATATCCGGATCGCCAAGCTTGCCTTCCACGCAAAGGAGAGTCCCATCCGGACACGGGCCAAAGTCTTGAGTCTTGTATCTTCACGCTTCAATAGTTTGGACATTGTACACAGTCCGGCTGTCTGGATACCCCCTAATCCAGGACTCCCTCAGTAGCCCCTGAACCAGGCTTCAATGATGATGAGTCCGGCACGCAGTATTGTCTTCGGCATTGCAAGGCGGATTCCTCCTCCGAATACTCCAAAGTGGTTATCGAACATGTAGACCGTGTCCAGATCTGCAAGATGATCTTCACATGGTATAGATCTTGATTTGCTGGCAATCTTCGTGCGTCGTGCCCTTGCATCATGGCTTGGTCCAACATGAACCAACGTTTCTTACCCCACAACGACTCGTGTTACGAGGCAGTTTTATTGGCACATCCCGTCGAGGCTGAGATCGTGTTCCTTTTATTACGGGATTTTCCATCAATATAAGCGTGCGTGACCCCATGACGGCTGTTGGTATAACCCCGTGTGTTTTTAGATAAGCCTCAAAACGGTCACACCAGGGACTCTTGATATTCACCTTCTTTAGAAAGGGGTCGAGACCTACGCCTCCTTTTTAACCTTCATCGCGCCTTCTCGCACCTCGAGTTCGAGGACCCAAAACATAAGCTCCACACCTACGGAATCCTCCAATATGTCCGGATCTGACCCTCAAGGCTGGTGGGTGGCCTCCTCGATTGAAGAGAAGGACATTGCAAAGCTTAGGGAGGTCGGATACCTGACCGCTGATATCCAGCACAGGCTTCCTGCTCCAGGGCAGGTCATCCCTATGCCGGAGCCCAATGAGTGTGTCGTTTTCGTCCCACACTTCCTCCGCGGTTCGGGTTTCACCCTCCATCCCTTTGTGAGGGGGCTCATGTTCTATTATGGGCTCGATTTTCATGATCTGGCTCCAGATGCTTTTATCCATGTCATGCCACACTTCGGCTTATGGCTTAAGACCTTCAATGTGAAGCCGAAGATGATCGAGGGGCGACATGTGCAGTGTAGAGGTGCTGTAATAAGCAGAAACGCCGACGCCCCGTGGACAGAGGGTTCTTTCACGGAAGTATCTGATGTATGGCAGCAGAGGTGGTTTTATGTCAGGTCTCCCAGAGGGACAAAGTGGGTGGCTGCCCCCGAGTTTCACTTGGGCCCTCCGCCATAGTTGGCGTCTTGGACAGATGTAGGACGAAATTGGGGGCCCACTGGTGATATACCAGTACTGCAGAATCGCATCCGGGAGCTTCTTGCGAGGGACATTAATCTTGTCAGCATAATGTAAGTGATGTTAATCCGGTGGATATTGCCGTGCCAACGCCGGCCTCTCCGGATGTGGGAGTTCAATCCGGAGGGTCGCGGACCGTCAAGCACTTCTTCGGCTTGAAGCTTGAAGAGATGTGCAAATTATTCTTCGGACGGAAAGTAGTGTGTTAGGACACCATCGAGGATGTGAGCCTAAGCTGTAATCGCCTAGATACCCAAGTAAGTAGCCTTGATACCGGACACCTTGTTTTGCATTTATCATGATTGTTCGTTCTGACAACCACTTGCGTCTAGGAATGGCTCAGCAAGGCGGAGAGAATCAGGTGTCCGGCACCGCTTCCCGAAGTCTCGCCTGCCCCCACCATGGCCAAGATGCTCGACCGGGTACTCAGCAGAATGCCCTTGGGGAAAGACAAGGGGAGGGACGAAGAGACCGAACCCCACATGCTACGCATCCGAACCGGGGGAATTGTTACATCCCCCAAGGAGGATAGTCGGGGAGGGGAGGCTAAGGCCTCCTCTCCGCGCAGGAAGAAAAGGGCCGCCTCTGAAGATCTGGAGGCAGAGATGCCCAAATCAAGGAAAAAGACATCCCCAGGGGGCCGTGCCCCGACGGGCACCCTCACCGTACCATGCCCTCCAACAGGCCAGCCCTCCACCGAGCTGTAAGTCAATCTGCCATCCGAAGGTACTGTGTTTCTCCTAGATCAATAATCAGGATTCAACTTTTTGCAGTCCGGCTAGCAGCTCCTCTCAACAGGGTTCGTCTTCGGGGGACCTTCCTCCGGAGATGATGGAGAGCGATACCCCACCCCCTTTCCCGACTCGTGAAGCGGGCGACACAGAGGTTTCGTCACGGAGGCGTCCGAATCTGCCGAAGCCGGCAGTCAATTCGTCAGCCACCCTGCACCCGGAGCCTTTGGCTACAACGGGGGGCGATGGGAAGAGTCTGGCGCAGTTTGATGTCCGACCGGATGTACTGACGGGCTTGCAGGAGCGATCTGCGCTCTTGGAGGAGCACCACTCATTAATGAGCGCGGTGCTCAAGAAGATTTCATCCGCTACAAGCGGTTTGAATGAAGCATTTACAAGCCTTCTCAGAGGCTTTGAGGTATGTAATGAAGAATACACCATATAGGTAGTAGCCCCTGAGACTCTGGTTGCCCGCCCTAGGCGGCAAACGGGGTATCATCAACCAATAATTGGTGTTGTAAATATGTGCAGGTACCTGTGGGTCCGTCCGCCGGCCCGTCCGTTGAAGTTGCCGAACTGACAAGGCAAATTGGGTCGATTGATGTCAATATCACTTTGATGAATGAGCGGCTGGACGAATCACAAGGTATGTGTCCTGTCTTTCCATTGCATAGGAAAATATTAAGCTGGCACATATTAATCTAATATGTTCGGACTGCAGATGGTGCTGCTGCCTTGGACGCCCTAAGGGCAGAACTTGCTCTAGCCAAGGAACAAGCTCGGGTGAGCAATGCGGCTTCCCTAAAGGCGGCCGAGGAATTGAGAGCCGAACAGGTGCTCATCGCCAAAGCGAGGAAAAGATAGCTGAAATGGCTATCCAAATAAAAAATGCTGCTGACCGGTATGAGCTCCTGAAAAGGGAGCATGCGGATAAATCGGCTGACCTGAGCAAGGCACTTAATGCCACCAAGGAAATACGGACCGAGCTCAGGGGTGCGCGGGAGGAGCTTCAACAGGCCGGTAAGATCACGGCTGGAGGCTCCTATTTGCTGCGGACGAAGTTCTTTGATCCGAAGTACGCTCCCCTGGATGGACGCTGGAGTTCGACAGACGCCTACGCGGACCTGGCGAAGAGTATGGCTGATGCTGTGGAGTTCTTCAAAGATCAGGGTGAGAAGGAGGTGGAGAAGCTTTTCTGGTCGCAGTTCAATGGTCCCACTCACCCACTGCCGTTAAGTGATAGGATGGCTGCTGTAGCGGAGCTTCACAGGCTGTCCGGGCTTGTAATGCGGTCTATAATAGACCATCTTTGGCCGAAGGGGCCTAAGCCAGACAGTTACTTTGGTTTGGTGCAATAGTTCCTTGGGGCCGTGCCTCGGATCGATGCCCTGAGGAGGTCGGCATGCATAGAGGGTGCATGGATGCCCCTTCCCCGCGTTAAAGCATATTGGACGAATATGGATGCCACTATTATAGCGTCTCAGGATCCGGTGGGGCGCCAATATCCGACCGGGCACTACTTGGCGCAGGTCACAGAGGGTGCCCGCCTGATAGAGGTGCAGTGCCTGAAGAATCTCCTATTCGAGTGATTATTCAAATCATTGTAAAAACAATGTTTATTTTCATTATAAGGCTAGATTTATACTATTTGCCGGAGAATATGATTATTTCCCCTGTGCGGCCGTTTATATATATGTATATATAGATATGCAATTCGAAAGTTAGCAGTCATTGGCTTGAGCCCCCACGCATACAATATGGGGGTGTCCACGAATTTTTTTGCTTAATCACTCTTGATCCAACATCTTGGTCCATTAAAGAGGCGATCGCACGACGAACTAGGCAACCGGACTGTATAGGTGTAACACTTTCGCTTAGCCGCGGGATTCTAAAGTGGGGCTACTATGTAGCCCCTGGTACCTTCTCGTGCATCCGTATACGGGCGCATATGTACCTGGCCGGGAAATAGCCCTTCGATAGTGCGGAGGAATCCTAAATATTCCGGTGAGTCGTCGAGTGGTTGACCAGTCTCTCGCTGTATCATGATAGTCAGTTTTCGGCTTTCTCTACTGAGGTGCTCATCCGGAATAACCAGGGCACAATTGCAGTAGTTCTCCTTTGGCCACCTTAGCCGATAATAATGGAACGTAAGGCGGCAAACCCAGGAGCCGGGCAAACCCAACATTTGACCAAAGACATGATTCGGAGCTGATGCATATAAGGCCAAACTCGTGACGCCGAACACTCCCAAAGGTATTCGGACTTTATAACAGATGATGAGCTCAAGAATGCCCATTCATTATAAAACCTATGTTTCCAGGTACGGGCGTTAATCTGTCGTGGCGAGATGCCAAAAACGGTAGTATCCTATGTGGGTATGGAACCCATGGGATGGTTAAACAACAAGAGACAATAGAAAAGGTTTACACAGGGGCTTAATCTAAAAAGAAACATGTTGAACAGGGCCTTGCTGGACGTCTGCGCCTTTGTCTCCGTTGTGCCGCATCCTGGAAGGGTGTCGCACGAACGTTGTCTGCTGAAAAGCGAAACTCATAGAAGAGTGCAACGTAAGTATGCGATCGATAGTAAAAATCTGAGATGCTGGCCTGCCAATAAGCTTGGGCCAAGTGTGGGGCTTTATTATGAGCCCCTGGTATCCACTATAGGATTACTTATACGGTGCGCTGGTTTGATATGGGCTGCCGGACTCGTCCAACCGTGTCCATCATATTTTTGTTAGAGGCCGCTTATAGTCCGGCCGCTAGGGCCGTCGCATGTTCCTCTTCGCGCGAAAAGCGCTCTGCTATTCCTCTAATGGTGATGATGCCATGTGGGTCGGGCATCTTGAGTGTGAGATAGCCATAGTGCGGCAATGCGTTGAAGCGGGCGAAGGCAGCCCTTCCGCGCAATGCTTGATAGCTGCTCTGGAAGGGTGCGATGATGAAGACTAGTTCTTCCCTTCTGGAGTTGCCTGGAGAGCCGAATGTTACCTCCAGTATGATGGAGCCCTTGCTGTAGGCTTCAACGCCTGGTATCACCCCTTCAAAGGTGGTGTTAATCTTGCTGATTCTGGATGAGTCTATCCCCATCCTGCGGACAGTGTCCTCATATATTAAATTGAGGCTGCTGTCGCCATCCATAAGGACGTGGGTGAGGTGGTATCCGTCGATTATTGGGTCAAGCACCAAGGAATCTGATCCTTCGTGCCGAATACTAGCTCGGCCGTCCAGGTGATCGAAGGTGATCGGACAAGACATCTGGTAGTTAGGTGTGGGTATGATGGGCTCTATATCACGCATGTCTTTATGGGTGCGTTCGTGCCTTCTCAAGGATGTGCGAGTCATGTGGATCATATTCACTGTTTTAACCTCTGATGGGAATTTTTTCTGTCCCCCAGTGTTCGGCTGGCGAGGTTCATCCTCGTATTCACTTGGTGTTTCCCTTCCCTTGTGTTCGGTGTTTAATTTGCCGGCCTACTTAAAGACCCAACACTCTCTGTGCATGTGGTTCGTAGGTTTGTCGGCCGTGCCATGAATTTGGCATAGTCTGTCCAGAACTTTGTTCAGACCTAACGGTCCCTCTTTACTGCCTTTAGATGGCTTATTTTGCTGGTTAGGTCTAGGGCCACAGAATCCGACATTAACCATTGTGTTATCCGGGCTCTCTTCCTTGTTTTGGCGTTTATTTTTATTATGCCGTGGCTTCCCGTTGCCATCCCTTATTTCGGATGTGCTAGGCTCGCTAGTGCCTTTACGGGCTAGCCAGCTATCTTCTCCCGCGCAAAAGTGGGTCATAAGGCTTGTTAGGGATGCCATTGTCCTTGGCTTTTCTTGGCCGAGGTGTCTGGCAAGCCACTCATCACGGATGCTGTGTTTGAATGCAGCTAAGGCTTCAGCGTCCGGACAATCAACAATCTGATTCTTCTTAGTGAGGAATCTGTTCTAAAGCTTGCGGGCTGACTCTCCGGGTTGTTGGATTATGTGACTTAAATCGTCAGCATCTGGAGGCCGGACATAACTCCCTTGAAAATTGGCCCTGAAAGCATCCTCTAGTTCCTCCCAGCTCCCAATTGAATTTTCAGGGAGGCTTTTCAACAAGTGCCGAGCTGGTCCCTTCAGTTTGAGGGGAAGGTATTTGATGGCGTGGAGATCATCCCCGCGAGCCATATGTATATGTAGGACAAAGTCATTGATCCAGACCCCTTGGTCTGTCGTTCCATCGTATGCCTCTATGTTCACAGCTTTAATGCCCTGTGGGAATTCATGGTCCAGTACTTCATCAGTAAAACACAGGGGGTGAGCAGCCCCTCTATATCTGGATGCGCTGTGGCATGCCATTGGTTGTTGTTGTGTTCGGTGTTTATTCCGAACTGGTATTTGGTTGTCATAACTATTGTGAAGACCACAGTCCCCCGTCGGGGTGTGTCCTTTAGATCCGTAGATGGACCTAGTCGCGCCAGCTTTCTTTTCTAGGTGCTCACGTAGATCGTGCGCATCTTCGGTAGTTGATTTATTGCAATTATGAAGTGCTACGTCTCGTCTCCTGGTCGTGTTACTCTCTGGTGGAACGGCCTCATCGTCGAATTCTGGAATTAGCTTACGTTTTGGGTAGCTCTTTGTGTGGCGATCGTCACCATATCTTTCTTCAGTATGTAGCACTTTCTTCCATCTGTGATTGAGCGTTTCCTGTGCGGCTTTAAGCCGTTGCTTCTCCCTCTTCAGACTTCTCGCTGTGGCCATAAGCTTTCTGTGGAGGTTCTCTCATTCCATGCCTTCTTCCGGAATGATGAATGTGTCATCGTCCGGCCTGTCTTCTTGTCCTGGGTCGGTTTGATGAACTCGTCCCTCTGGATCATTGTCTTCAGGCGTCTGCTCCGAACTATGCTCGGCATGACCTGGTTCGACCTTCTCCATCGCTGGTTCCGTTTGGTCGTTGTTGCCATTGGGGTTGACCGGAGTATCCATTCTTCTGGCACTCTTGCTGATATTTTTACTGTTGCTGGATTTGGAACGGCGTCTGCGCCGTCGCTTTGGTTTTTGCCCAGGGGTTTTATCTTCCGGATTGTCGATTTCATCTTCCTTGGGCTTATCCACCATGTATATGTCATGTGACGAGGCGGGAATCTGATACCCCATAGACTCTGAGTCTTCTCCTGCATCGTCGTCCATACTGTTGATGCCTTCAGAGTCGAAGTCAAGCACGTTGGTTAAATCATCAACCGTGTCTATCAAGTGGGTGGTGGGTGGGTAACGAATTTCTCCGTCGCTTGCTTCCCACTTGAGTAGGACATAGTTCGGCCCGGAATTCTCTGTCAAAGAGAGAATTTTAAAAGTTTAGTATGTCACAAAAGGGCGAGTGCTGAAAGATGTCTGCTGCGGTGAACCCCGTTACCGGAGCCCAACCAGGCTCGGTGGACTCGGGGACGCGCGGAGTGGAACCTATAACCAGATATGAATCCAGGGGTCCGGAATTACAGGCTCCCTTGGGAGTGAGGCCTGTGTTCGGCTCCATCGCCGATGAGGGTACGACCTGCGAGGCAGGGTCCAGCCCTCCGTCCTCAGGCAATGCAACCTGCCCCAGATTTAGATCCGAGGCTTTTGCCCGAGTGATATCCCGAGCATCGTCCGACAGCAAGTCTAAGCCGTGCTCATCGTGACTGTTCGGCGCTCCTGGCGTTGGCCTGAATCCATCGAAGATCAAGTCTCCGCGGATATCCGCCGTGTAGTTCAAGTTTCCGAACCTGACCTGGTGGCCGGGGGCATAGCTATCGATCTGCTCCAGATGGCCAAGCAAATTGGACCGCAGTGCGAAGCCGCCGAACAGGAAGATCTGTCCGGGGAGGAAAGCCTCACCCTGGGCAGCGTTGTTAATGATGATTGAATGAGCCATCGAGTCTGATAGCGACGACATAGAGGAACTCTCAATGAAAGCACCAATGTCGGTGTCAAAACCGGCGGATCTCGGGTAGGGGGTCCCGATCTGTGCGTCAAGGCTGATGGTAACAGGAACCAAGGGACACAGATGTTTACCCAGGTTCGGGCCCTCTGGATGGAGGTAAAACCCTACTTCCTGCTTGATTAATGTTGATGATATGGTTAGTACAAGAGTAGATCTACCATGAGATCATAGAGGCTAAACCCTAGGAGCTAGCCTATGATGGTATGATTGTAATTGTGATCGGCCTTCTAAGGACCAACCTCTCCGGTTTATATAGACACCGGAGAGGGCTAGGGTTTACATGGAGTCGGTTACAAGAAAGGAAACACAATATCCGGATCGCCAAGCTTCCCTTCCACGCAAAGGATAGTCCCATCCGGACACGAGCCGAAGTCTTGAGTGTTGTATCTTCAGGCTTCAATATTCCGGATGTTGTACACAGCCCGGCTGTTCGGATACCCCCTAATCCAGGACTCCCTCAGTGCTATGTCCGGATCACTGGCAAGGGTAATGATTCCATTGGGCCCGGGCATCTTTAGCTTCATGTACCCGTAATGGGGTATAGCTTGGAAGCTTGCAAATGCATCTTGCCCTAACAGGGCGTGATATCTGCTGTTGAAAGGGGCCACTTCAAAGGTTATCTCTTCAGACAGATAATTCTCCAGCGTGCCGAATACAACATCGAGTGTGATTTTCCACGCACATCGCGCCTCCCGACTGGGAATAATTCCTCGGAAGGTCATATGACTTTGCTCAATGCACCTCATGTCTATTTACATTTTGTTAAGGGTTTCCTCGTAAATGAGGTTTAGTCCACTACCGCCGTCCATGAGCTCTTTGGTAAGTCGAAAGCCGTCCACAATTGGACTTAGGACTAATGCGGCAGGTGCCCGGACTGTTTTGAATTTTCGTTCGTCACTGGCATTGAAAGTTATGGCTGTGTCGTTCCAGGGGTTTATTGCTGCAACTTGGCAGACTTCGGCGAGGCTGCGGAGTGCCCTTTTGCGCCTATTGTTTGAGGTGAAAGTCTAGAAGACTATCGGCACTGTATGGTTGTTGTCTTTTGTGGGATGTTGCTCTGCGGTATTTTTGGTGAGGAGATCCTCACTGCTGTTGGCCACTTGCCGGAGCATCCAACATGCTCTAAGGCTGTGGGTTTGTACGATATCTGGTGTTGTGTGTATCTTGCATGGCCTATCGAGCCATCCCTCCAGAACGGTTCCGCGCCCCCTAATGGGCTTTGATTTTTTTGTTATTGGATCGGGCGATCGACAAGCGTGCATCCTTTTTGTCCGGACGAGGGGTTTAGTGGAAACCTGTGGCTCCCAAGAGGTTGCCTGAGTTTTCCAGGCGCTTTCCATTGCGCAGTACTTCTGTACTATGGTTGCAAAGTCAGCGAAGTGTGATACATGAGGGTGATTGATTGCATTGAGGATTCCCTCGTCCGTGCAATTTTTGCAGAATAATGGGATTGCGTCTTCATCGCGGCAGTCTTTGATCTTGTCCTTGACAAATAGGAATCTGGCCCAAAAGTGCTAGACCGTTTCCTGGGACTGCTGTCTGATGTTGGTAAGATCGCTTATATCTGGGTGGGTGAGGGGATTTAAGTCTGAACCCTGACCCAATCTGGGATCTGGAGCTTGAGAAATTTCCGAGCTTAACCGTTCGGGTTCCGGGATATCAACCAATTTTGCTGGCCCACTGTCCGATTCTAAGTTCATAGTATGGGGCATGTCTTCCCGTAGGCGAGTATCCGGCTCTGAGAGCTCAGAGATCCGAACATAATTCGTCCTCAACATAGGGGAAGAGTCGTCGCATTGCTCCTCCACTAGCACTATCTGATGGGTGACCGGTGGAGACTCAATTTCTCTTTGATCGGGTTTAAGCCCAATCCGATCGTAGTCCGTAGCGACTCCCAAGGTGGCGATGCGATCCAGGAGTTCGTTTAAAGACGACAACTCCATTGGATCCATCTGTTCGTAGTATTCTGAGCTGACGGGGAGGCGATTTTCGATGACCCGAGAAGTCATCGTCGGCCCGACACCGAATGGGCAGCCATGGTAAAGCCGCCCAGCTGGAGGGTTTGGCCTGAGGCCAGGGCTCCCCCGGAGGTGATGTTTCCCTTGATAACAAGGCGAGCCATCAAGCCTATCTTCGACGTCACAGTGGAACTCTCAATGAAAGCACCAATGTTGGTGTCAAAACCGGTGGATCTCGGGTAGGGGGTCCCAAACTGTGCCTCTAAGGCTAATGGTAACAGGAGGCGGGGGACACAATGTTTACCCAGGTTCAGGCCCTCTCTATGGAGGTAATACCCTACTTCCTGCTTGATTGTTCTTCATGAATATGAGTATTACAAGAGTTGATCTACCACGAGATTGTAATGGCTAAACCCTAGAAGTCTAGCCTATGAGATTATGATTGTTGTCCTATGGACTAAACCCTCCGGTTTATATAGACACGGGAGGGGGCTAGGGTTACACAAAGTTGGTTACAGAGAAAGGAATCTACATATCCGAATTGCCAAGCTTGCCTTCCACGCAAAGGGGAGTCCCATCCGGACACGGGATGAAGTCCTCTATCTTGTATCTTCATATTCCAACAGTCCGGCCAAAGTATATAGTCCGGCTGTCCGGGGACCCCTAAGTCCTGGAGTCCCTCAATCATCCCGTCGAACAAATCTTTGATGACATTAAAACCGGGATAATTACTCGCTCTAAAACTCGTTTGGCTAAATTTTGTGAACATTATTCATTCTTTTCTAGCATTGAACCTATGAAGGTTTAAGAAGCATTAGAAGATCTAGATTGGATAAATGCCATGCATGAAGAGATACACAACTTTGAGAGGAACCAAGTATGATCGTTGGTTGAGAAGCCCGATGAGAAGCACAGTGTCATTCGAACCGAATGGGTATTGCGGAACAAGCAAGATGAAGATGGACAAGTTGTACGCAACAAGGCTCGTCTCATTGCTCAAGCCTACACTCAAGTCGAAGGTATGGACTATGGTGAGACTTATGCCCCCGTTCATGGACTTGAGTCCATTTGCATCTTACTTGCCTATGCCAATCATCATGACATTACCTTATATCAAATGGACATCAAAAGTGCTTTTCTTAATAGTGAAATTGAGGAGGAAGTTTATGTTAAGAAACTTCCTGGCTTTGTTAATCCTTAGAAACCCAAACAAGTTTATAAACTTCATAAATCCCTTGATGGTTTTAAGCAAGCCCCTAGATCTTGTTATAAATGCTTGACTAAGTTTCTTCTTGATAAAGGGTTTGAAATTGGTAAAATTGATTCTACACTCTTCACCAAAAGGGTTAATGGAGAATTATTTGTGGGCCAAATTTATGTTGATGATATCATATTTGGTTCAACTAACCCTCATTTTAGTGAGAAGTTTGGAAAGCTTATGTTGGAGAAGTTTGAGATTTCTATGATGAGTGTACTCAAGTTCTTTCTTCGTTTGCAAATCAAGCAAACTAAGGAGGGAACATTTATCTCTCAAACGAAGTATACCAAGGACTTATTCAAGAAGTTCAACATGCAAGAATGCAAAGGTATGAATACCCCCATGCTTACAAGTGGACATCTTGACTTGACAAAGGATGGCGAACCAGTTGACCAAAAGTTTTACCGCTCTATGATTTGTTCATTGTTATATCTATGTTCATCTCGTCCCGATATCATGCTAAGTGTGTGCATGTGTGCACGATATCAAGCAGCCCCCAAAGAGTGTCATCTCAAGGCTGTGAAAAAGATAGTGAGATACTTAATACATACACCAAACTTTGGCATTTGGTATTCTAAGAGGTCTTCTTTTGATCTTGTTGGCTACTCTCACTCGAACTATGCCGGTGATAAGTTTGATAGGAAGTGCACTTCGGGTACTTGTCAATTTCTTGGTAGATCTCTTGTGTCTTGGTCCTCCAAGAAATAAAACTTGATATCCTTATCCACTTCTGAAGCGGAATACATTGCCGCTGGATCATGTTGTGCTCAATTACTTTGGATGACCCAAACTCTCAAAGATTATGGGATATATGTGAAACATGTTCCATTGCTTTGCGACAATGAGAGTGCTATTAAGATTGCTCATAATCCCGTGCAACATTCTCGTACTATGCATATTGGAGTTCGTCATCATTTCATTCGAGATCATGTTGCTAAGAGAGATATCAAACTTAAGCATGTTCGTACTGACAAGCAATTGGCGGATATATTCACTAAACCACTTGATGAGAAAGTGTTTTGCAGGTTGAGGGGTGAATTGAACATCATTGATGCCTCAAATTTGGAGTAGAAACTCCATGTGGATGCATGCAAGGCATGAGCCTTACTATGACTAATCCTTCACCATTCTTTAATGATGATGATCATATGTCTTAGATACTCTTGTACTCTTGCATGATATCTAACCCTTGTAGGTACTGGGATAAGCCCAACTCTATGAGATTGGAACTCAAACACACTTTAAGAAATCTCTACATCTTCAAGTCTCTACAATGGTGGATGAAGACAAGGAAGCACGAATCTATTCAATATATCCTTTGAGAAATTCCTATATCAAAATTTCATGATTGTCACTTTTGATACACAAGTGCTCTTCCTTGCTAGAATAACACATGTAGGAAAATGAACTTCAACTACAAGTGGTGCTCCCATTCATTGATGATTTACATCAACTTGAGCACCCTACACAAGTTCAACTACATGATCAAGTTCATCACTACCACCCAAGGTATGTCATTCCATCTTAGCGAAGCTTAACCCCGAGACATGGGTCAAACCAACTCAACAAGATGAGAGTACATCAAAATGCTTAAACAAAAATTGGCAACCCCATTTTGAGCTTAAACGATGAGTATGAACTATGATCAAGTGCCTTCACTTGACTCCTAAGTCAATATACTCTAACATAGGTGACTTTGTCGCCTACCAATTCTATATGAAGTTCTCTGTTGTTTCTTTGTGCCCTTGCATTTGTCTCATGCATGCTAGTTCCCCTTTCAAAAAAACTTCATCTAGATTTCTCTTTTTCATTTCTCTGTTATTTTCTGCATTTCCCCTGCATCAAATTCATTGCATATCCTTGTGAGATCTTATTTTCCTAGTGATCTTAGGTGATAAGAAGTTACACTCTGGGTTGATCTCGGTCTCACAGGAGAGGTTATTTCGGCTGAACCGAATCAACTTGGTGCCACTGATTGCAACTACTCAGTGCTACCGATTTCAGGCCTGAGACAAAATCTGTGTCACTTGCTTTCTGCATATTTGTCCGAGCTCCACTCTTTGAAACTTGTCCTCTACCAGCATCAATATTACATGTGGCTTTGTAATGTGACTCCAAAACCAAACCTACTTGACTCATGCTCCAGAAGTCCCTTCTTGGAAATTGATGTCAAAGGGGGATAGAGAGCACATCAAAGCTCATCATATAAGAGAGAATGCACTCATAAAAGCTTCTCCTGATGCTCTTATTCTTAAGAGGAAAGTTGTCTCATGTCTTCAAGAGGGGAAACACATGACTTTATCTTGCTCTGGTATTTTCTTGTTTGCTCTGATTTTCTGCTACCCTATCTACTCCCATTATCCCATCTCAGATTCAGGGGGAGAAAGACCCCTAAGGCAAGAAAATCTTTGGAATTCATTGCTTATATTTATTCTTGGGGACATGTCAATATCAAAAGAGAGTACCCAATACTCACACTATACATGTAATCCCGGTCTTGGTATTCTTGTGCTCTTTAGTTCTTGCTCTGTCTAGTAGATGTTCCTGTGTTATCTAAGCTTGTTTACCCAGGTACATCTTCTTCAAGCTAGCTCAAGACCACAAGGTAAGTATATGCATCACACTCATGTGCATGAATATCTCATGATGTGGTACATTTTGTTTGCAAGAGAGACGCATGAATATGAAGGTATATTTCCGGTATCTATATCATTTGCTCTGATGCATATAGCCAAGACACATCTAACTCATTACTTGCTCTGACATGTTATGCATTCCCATACTCTTGTGATCTATCATCACATGATTGCATACATGTAGTGGGAGCCAATGCATGTTGCATGTCTTTACAAAGCTTTACTTGCTATTTCCTTATGTCTTTATATAAAGCTTTGATGTATGTTGTCATCAATTACCAAAAGGGGGAGATCGAAAGAACAAGTGCTCCCTGAGTGATTTTGGTAATTCATGACAACATATCTCTTGTTGGACTAATACTTCTACCTAGCGCATTTCTGATAAGTTCAACATTGGAGTGACATGGACATGGACAAGAGGATGTGGAACCCCTTCAAGATGCTAAGGGGAAATATTGGAAAAAGCTCAAGAATCTACATTTTCCATTTTAGTGATACAAGATCACATTGAGTACATAGGAAAGCCAATACTATTAAAAGGGGATGAGGTGTTGCTTAATGACTTGCTTGCTCAAAGTGCTTAGTGATATGCTCCAAAACCCTCAGCGACTTTCTCACATCCACATATGTACTAAACCTAAATGTCAAACTTGCCACCGAGTTTCATCTTATCCAGCCACTGCCAAATCGTGTCACTTTGGTCTCACTGATGGGATCTCGGTCTCACCGAGATGGGCTTGCAATCTCTCTGTGATCTGGTGCAACACTTTCGGTCTAACCGAGTTGGTGCAGTCGGTCCCACCAAGTTTGCTTGACCAATCCTCTGTTTACCTATTACCAAAATCGTCCTCATCGAGTTTGAGTAATCAGTCAAACCGGGTTGAGGTTTTACCCTAACCCCTGCACATTAGTCTCACGGAGATCACTATATCGGTCCCACCAAAAATCCTAACGTTCACATTTTTACCTGGATCGGTCAGACCGAGTTTGTTGAGTTGGTCCCATCGAGTTTGGGAATCTTTGTGTAACGGCTAGATTTTTGTGTGGAGGCTATATATACCCCTCCACCCAATCTTCATTCATGGAGAGAGCCATCAGAACAAACCTACACTTCCACTACTCATTTTATGAGAGAGAACCACCTACTCATGTGTTGAGGACAAGATATTCCAATCCTATCATATGAATCTTGATCTCTAGCCTTCCCCATGTTGCTTTCCACTCAAATCATCTTTCCACCATAGCCAAATCTGTGAGAGAGAGTTGAGTGTTGGGGAGACTATCATTTGAAGCACAATAGCAAGGAGTTCATCAACAACACACCATCTATTACCTTTTGGAGAGTGGTGTCTCCTAGATTGGTTAGGTGTCACTTGGGAGCCTCTGTCAAGATTGTGGAGTTGAACCAAGGAGTTTGTAAGGGCAAGGAGATCGCCTACTTCATGAAGATCTACCCTAGTGAGGTAAGGCCTTCGTGTGCGATGGCCATGATGGGATAGACAAGGTTGCTTCTTCGTGGACCCTTCATGGGTGGAGCCCTTCGTGGACTTGCGCAGCCTTTACCGTCCATGGGTTAAAGTCTCCATCAACATGGATGTACGATAGCACCACCTATCGGAACCACGCCAAAAATCTCTGTGTCTCCAATTGCGTTTGACACTCCAATCCCATCCCTTTATTTTCTTGCAAGTTGCATGCTTTACTTTCCGCTACTCATATACTGTTTGCATGCTTGCTTGAATTTTATTGTGTACGCTTTAAATTGTGTTAATCTACCACCTCAACTTGAAAAACATAAAAATTCCCAACATTGTTCGTTGAGGGTCTTGTCGGATTTCGGGTTCCGGTAGACCCTTGAGGTTCGAATGCTGCGGTGCACATGAAGATCTCTCCCCTACCAGCTCACGTCTCAAAGTCTCGCAAGGATCTAAGCAAGAAAGATGAACACACAAGGGACATGAGATTTATACTGGTTCAGGCCAGCATTGTGGTGTAATACCCTACTCCAGTGTGTGGTGTGCTGGATTGCTTCAGGGGCTGATGATGAACAGTACAAAGGGAGAACACCCTCGCAAGGGGCTGTTCTTGAGCTGGTGTGATGAACTGCTTGGGTGAGTTCAGTCGCCTTTCTCTAGTCTATTCGTCTCCTTGAGAAAGATGCTCGATGCCTCCACTTTGTGGTGGCTAATTCTATTTATAGAGGGAGGCCCTGGGCCCCTTCCCAAATAATGAGCGGGAAGGGCGCCAACAATTGGCCATTTTCAAGGGGAACATCTAGTACACTTATCCTGACTAAAGTTGGTCTTCGGCTGCCAAAGGCTCTGACGATGACGCTGTCCTGGGCTCCACGATGACCTCCATCCTGCCGTTCTGCTGGTCTTGCTCTTGTTGCACCGAAACGGTAACCTTTGCCTGATGCCTTGGCCTGTGCTTGCCCCCTTTGCACCAAAGGGGAAACAAGGACACTGCACAGGCCGGTTCCCACCTGGTGCCTGCCTGGTCTCGATCATCCTGGCTTGCATCACGGGCTCCTCGGGAGGCACCCTGCCTTGATCTCTCCACCTCCTCGCAAGCCTGCCTGAGGAGGCTTCTCCTGAGGAAGCTTCCGGTCGTCCGCCCCGCGAGGCTTGGCCCCTTGCGAGGGTCTTGAGCTTGAGCTAATGAAGCTGGGCTGGGTTGGGCTCCCACTTGAGCCACGCCACAGGCCGCAGGCAGGCAAGTCTGGGGACCCCCATTCCCAGAACGCCGATAGTAGCCCCCGGGCCCAAGGCGCGCCCCGACTTGGCTTAGCCGAGAAGCGAAGGGGCAAGTGCAAAGCGCTACGGGCCCCAACAGCCTGCGGCCTTGGGCGCCGCATGGCGGTTGAGTGGACGTGGGCGTCTCCGCTTCCCCACGACGCCTCGGCAACTGCCCATCTAACAAAAAGAGGTGCCCGGGGCACACTTACCCGCTTTGTTCTCGCTTGCCGTGCTCCAGATCCCCTTTCTCGCCCTTATCCTTCCTGCTTCCGAAATCCTCTAGATATTCCTCAATCCTTCCCATCCGGTACGCCATGGTGCCCCGCAAGACCCCGACAGAGGCCTGCTACTCGCCGGCTCTGGATCCCCCGAATGTGTCAGAGGGGAATCTCGCCCTCATGCGCCTGAGGACGGTGGTGCGGGGCAACGTGGGAGCGATCGTGTTCAAGGCCAACTCCGGCCAGCCTGAAGGCAAGGGGAGCACCTTCTACCGGCACTTTGTGAGCGCCATCATCGCCGGTCCAGTGCCTCCTTTTTCTGAGTTCTTCCTTGCTGTTCTTCGCCTGTATAACTTGCAAGCTCTGCACCTCCATCCCAACTCTATTCTTCTCCTGGCGATTTTCCCCCACTATTGTGAGGCTCATGTTGGGATAAATCCCTCAGTGGTCCTGCTGCACCATTACTTTTACCTTCGAGTTTCTCGTGGCCCCATCTCCGCATGCGCGAGTTTTATCACATACTCCGGCTCCAACGCCATCTTGAAGCCCGGGAAGAGGATCAAAGGCTTCCGGAGCAAGTGGGTCATGGTGGATGCAGGGCTCCTCCACCCTCGACTGGTGCTGCCCACGGGGCAGCCCAAGGCCGTTGACGCGTGGTCTCGCGCGGAGCTTGTCGACCCCAGCGCGAGGGCGGTGCTAGAGAGGATGGAAGCGGACCTGAGGCCAAGCAACCTGGGGGCGGCGAAGCTGACCAGGGCCATGCTCCTGAGGGAGTTCCTGGAGCACCGGGTGGCTCCACTCTGGGAGCACTCGCTCTCATTGTGGATGCTTGGGGAAGTGGACGCTGCCCTTCACTTGAGCTTTGCGGCCCTGGCCGACAAAGATCTGGTCGCGGCCCTCCACTCTTTGGTCAGGGGAGACGTGGCGAAGCTGGACAGTGCTCCCGTCCCCCTGTTTCTCCGCGGTGACTGGGAGCAGGTGGTGAATGCCATGCCCACCTTCAACGGTGAGGGGCTGGTGCCCGCAGTGGCTCCCGGGGATCTTACATCGTTGCCGATGGTGAATGTGTCCTCCAGCGACTCCAGTGGGAGCAAGGAGGAAGAAGAGGAGGAGGAGGAAGAAGAGTTTTACTGGCGGGGAGTCGGAGGAGTACTTTCCCCGGCGCAGGTCCCGCGCCCTCCGCTCCATGCCGGAAAACAACGAGGCCAGCGCCACGCGAGGAGGGGAGGATTCTCCCCTGGTCCCGAGGAAGTACAGGTCGGGGCTGGTGCTCCCAGGATCTGCTCTGGCTCCGAGGCGGTCTGAGGCCAGCCCCAGCCTTCCCGACGCGTCCTCTGCTTCCGTGCCTCCCAAGGCTGATCCCAGCTACAGGCTCTCGGGCTTCAAGTTTGGCCGGAGGCTGCTTGAGCCCGCGAACGATGACCAGTAAGTGCTCGATCCACGCTTTGCTTTGCATCTACCGCCGAGGCTTGATGTCTGCACTCTTTTAACCAGGACGGCGTCCGCGGCGAAGAGGTTAAAGGGGGCTTCTGCGACCCCGCACGAGGTGAGTTCGTCTGCTGGGGCAGCGCCTTCGTCTGCGGGGAAAGGAGGCATCGAGGTTCGTGCCTCCCCTTCCTGGCCGTCCTCGCGAGCCTAGCAGGGACACTCTAGCGAGGAGTCAACCCCCGTGGCCCCCCTGATCCAGGAGGTGCCTGGGCTTGATGCTGCCGCTGAGTTGCCCAAGGCCCGGGAGGCTCCTTCCTCCCAAGCCGTGATCACACTGTCGTCCTCTCCCCCTGCTCCACCGGCTCCCATCTCTTCTGATCCCTCCGCTGTCTTGTACCAAGCCGCCAATGAACTGAGCCGGCTGCGGGAGGATCTCCGGAGCGCGGACCCCTGCCTGGTGGTCGGGCGCCTGGAGCTACCTTCTGGCTGGGCCCGCTCTACCGCCTTTGTCCAAGCGGCGCTGAGCTAGGCTGCGTCTGCCTCCGATGAGGAGAAGAAAGCCACTCGCCAGGCCAAGGCCGCTTGCGATGCTTGCCAGGGCGACGCTGCGGATGCCCGGGGCCGTTGCAAGGCGCTGGAGGTCGAGCTGCAAGGCCTGCGTGAGGAGCTCGCGAAGGAGGTCCGCGTCCTCCAGGAGAAGGAGGAGGAGATGAAGGCTCAGGAGGCTGTCGTCAAAGACCGGGACGCCGAGCTCGTTGATCGCCATGGCCGGTTGGAGACGCTGGAGCAGACGCTGAAGGTGGAGAGGACCAAGCTAGACCGCAAGGCGAATGTCCTGGCCGAGGATTGGGTGACCTTCGCCAAGCTGGAGGAGAAGGCTCGCGCCGCACTGAAGACGCTCTATGAGGGCGGCTTAGAGGACCTGTTGGCTGGCGAAGAGGACGGCCCTGCCGAGCTGCTTCCCTTCCTGGTCTGTGCGCGTGAAGATGCCGCGGACGGCCTTGACCCTACAGCCGAGGCCGAGGCGCGTGCCCTGTCATCTGCAGCTCTGACGCGCATCCTCAGCCATGTCTACCTTCGCGACCCCAACGTCGACCTCGAAAGCCTGATGGACCCTGTGAGCGGCGACCTTGCCGCCGCTACTTCTGAGGTCGTGAAGGACCGAACCGAGGCTTTGCTGGGGAGGTTCTGTGCCTTCAGCATCTTGCCTAGATGCGCCGCTGCCAGTTCCACGGCTTTAGGAAGCGGAGCCGCCCAGCGTGACTCCACCACAGGCGGCGCCACTGGAAAGTGATCTCTTTGCGGCTTCTGTCCTATTTTAATTCCTGCAACATGCACCATGCCTCGTGGAGGCATTTAAACTTGTGTTTGGTGTTGTGAAACACTCTATGGCTTGTAATATTTGCTTTTCAATTCCCTACAATTTGCATTTTTCCCTCCTATTTGCTTGTGTTCTACGTCGGCAGGGCCCGACCCCGCGCATACCTCAGCCGCCGTTAGCCCCGACCGGAAACCAGGACGAGACTAAGGAGTGAGGGGCTACGTGGCAAGTTAGGCTCCTGAGTCGCGATGCTCAAGAGTCCCCCTTGATACGCAAACATCAAGTAGGGAAAGGAGGCATAGGATAGGATTTGTCGTTCTACGTCGGCAGGGCCCGGCCCCGCGCATACCTCAGCCGCCGTTAGCCCCGGCCGGAAACCAGGACAGGACTAAGGAGTGAGGGGCCACGTGACCAGTTAGGCTCCTGAGTCGCGATGCTCGGGAGTCCCCCTTGACGTGCAAACGAGCTTTCGTACCTTGGCTCCGCTCGGGGAGGGGCGCACGACGGCCAGGTCCGAGGGACCTTGCTGGGTGGCGTGCGTTCGGGCGTGGCCCGGGCACAGCCCCCGTGTCCAGCCCCTCGCGCGGCACTCCCGAGGGGAGGCGTTGCGATGGTGCCAAACACTGAGCTCTCGGCTCCCTGAGGTTGGTACGGTCGTGGGCCGCCCTCAGTTGTTTATCACCAGCGTGGAGCATAGCGCTTCCGTATGTGTACGGGCATAGCCGCTCCTTGGCAGTGTCATCAGCCAGCGCTAAGCATGGTGCTTCCACTGGTGCGTAGGAGGGGGCTCCCCTCCGGGAGGAGCCCCCGGGGTGTGTAAAGCCCCGCCCTGACACGTGGCTGGCACGGTAGGGCTAGGAGAGGTGTATCTGGGCACCCGTGAGCCAGCACGAGACTCACGAGGCCCTACCTCGAGGTGGGTTGTGCCTGGCTCTGGGCCTTTATCAATGGTGTGTTCATGCAGGGTGGTTAGAATGCAAATGCTCTACGTCCTCACATCCCGGCCCTCGAGCGAGCTCATCCGCCGCTGGTATGACAGGTCGCGATGCCGTGGGTCAAGGCCAGGGGGTGAGGGCTGGAGAGCCAGTAAGAGCCCATGAGTCGCGATGCTCAGGCGCCCCCCTTTTAACGTGCAAGTGCTTTGCATGCGAGCGGAGAGATCTGCGATAAGCAGCGGGTGATATCCATGGGAAATCAGGTTAAGCATGAAGGAGAAAATCCATTCAGATAGATGCGGAGAAAGCAAACGCCACTGGGTCAGGCCCGAGCAGCTTGGGGATAATGCAGCCCAAGGGGCGCCCCCAACAAGGTAGGTAAAGAGCATAAGCAAAACGGATACATGCCACAGGGACGTACCCACACGACCTAGGAATGATGCAGCCCTGCGGGTGCTCCTAGCTGAAAACGGAACTTGGAAAGATGTCAATACTGTTGGGGATGAAGTGCTGTTGAAGTAGCGGACGATGTGTGGTGAAGAAGCCAACCCTCGCGATCCTTCGGAGCCCTGAGCCTCGGGAGGCTCCGGGGGCATGTGCGGCTCCTCAAGGTCCATCTCCATCTCCTCCAGGAATGCGCGGTGCCTGGCCATCTGAGCTTCCAGGATGCTCCTCATCAGGCGCTGGTGGGCAGCAGCTGCGTTCGGCAGGCCAAAAGGCATGCGAACGTAGCTGTGAGGTGGACCCTCGCAACGCCCTACGCGTGAAGGCCAGAGGCGCTGCTGAGACGTGGCTTGGTTGAGCCCTGGTACGTCGACGCAGACACGCAGCCCAACATCCTCACCGAGATGTGGGGCTGCGGAAGGTAGGCGGCGACTGCCGCGCATGATTCTTGATTCTTGTAGCTCCTGAATGTTTCTCGCGATGAACTCCTGAGGGTTCGGCCCTCCTTGCCTCATGCCTTCCTGAGGGAAACGTGCCTTGAAGCATGCCTCCAAGTGGTGCCCGAGCGCCTCCCTCGTGACCTTGGTGAGGTCGGTGGCCCTCAAGGAGAGTGCCCCCGAGCCCTGCCCGAGGAGGGCGCCGGGCGCGCCTTCCTATGCGACAGAGGGTGGCGCCCCTTGAACAGGAGCGGATCCTGACGCAATGCCTCTGGAGGTGCCTGCCTCGCGAGTGTTCGGGCCAGGTGAAGCCTTCTTCTTCTTGGGGTCCGCCATCGGGAGCCTCCCGCTCCTGTGATCTGGGTCTTCGATTGCTGCAGCCTAGAAGGCACGCTCAAGAGAACACACTGCATCCCTTTCCACACAAGGCACTATGATGATTCCACTGCTTCCTGGCATCTTGAGGACATTGTAGCCATTCTGAGTCACTGCCATGAACTTGGCTAGAGCTGGGTACCCGAGGATGGCATTGTATGGCAGCGAATGTGGGCGATGTCGAAGTCAATGAGCTCGGTGCGGTAATTGTTGTGCTGCCCAAAGGTGACAGGAAGGCGAACTTGCCCTATTGGAACAGTGGAACTATCAGTAACTCCTGAGAAAGGCTTGGTCAGCTGAAGCTGATCGTATGGCACATGGAGATTGTTGAATGTCTCAACGGACAAGACGTCCAGCTCCGCTGTTGATGAGGGTCCTGGTGACTTGCGCATTGCTGATGACTAGGGAACAAAGCATCGGGAGGACTTCGGCCGTTGCCGCCCACTTGAGCTGATCCACTGAGCTAAACGTGATAGTGCATGCTGACCACCTGAGAGGGCGCGTGGCCTCAAGCTTGGGGAGGACTGCATTCACCTCGCGAGCAAACTTCTTGAAGATGCGCTTAGAGGCTGGGGCCTGAGTGCCGCCCAAGATGCAAGCGATTGCACGCGGCTCCTGGAAGCCCCCAGCCCCCTCGTACTGGTGATGGTCTTCATTTCTCCTTGGCAGTGGTGGCAGAGGAGGGAGTCATGCGTTGCCTTGAGGGCGGTCCTCACGAGGCTGATCCCTCCAACCTCCCTCGCGAGGCTGGTACTGCCAGCAGTCCTCGCGAGGCCGGTCAGGCCACCCTTGGCGAGGGCCACGGTCTTCCCATCGTCCTCCACCTCTTCCTCCTCCTCGGACATAGCCTCGGTCGTTGCAGTCGGGACGCCGGCCGATACCCCCATCTCGCACTTCCCTGAGGTCTTGACGTTCATTGGTGTTGTGGGTGTGGAGGTCATGGCACACACAGTACCGGCTGTCCTTGGATGACTCAGGCTGATCCCTGCCTCGCTTGGTGTCTGGCTCGCCTGCAAGCACAACAGCCCCCTTTCGCTTCACGTACTTGACCGTGGGCTTCTTCTCTTCTGGGTTGGCAGCCAAGAGCTGGAGGAGGGAGAGGCGCCCTTCCTCAGCCCTGGCGCACTTGGTCGCCAAGTTGAACAACTCTAGGGATGTGCACAGGTCATCATGGATCGCTAGCTCCTCTTTCATCTTGATGTCACGAATGCCATAGGAGAAAGCTGAGATGATGGCTTGCTCAGTCACCCTGGGGATCTTTAGGCGGGCGTTGTTGAAGCGCTGGATGTACTTTTGTAGGGTCTCTCCTGGCTGTTGCTTGATGCGGCGCAGGTCACTCATGGCCGGGGGCCGATCGAGAGTACCTTGGGAGTTGGCGATGAAGCGGGTGCGCATCTCGTCCCAGGAGGAGATTGTGCCAGGAACCAGGTTTAGGAGCCAGGTGCGGGCACCGTTCTTGAGCGCCATGGGGAACCAATTAGCCATGACCTTTTCGTCCCTGTTGGCGGCTTCGATGCCCAGCTCGTAGAGCTGGAGGAACTCCGTGGGGTCCACAGTGTCGTCGTAGCGAGGACGCAGGTCTGGCTTGAACTTGTCGGGCCACGCGACGCTACGCAGCTCGGAGGTGAAGGCGCGGCAACCTGCAGTGGCCACTGGAGCTCTCTCCTGATGTGGGGCTTGCTCCTGGAGATTCCCGCACACCGCTGCCTGGAGCAGCGCGGGGTCTTGACATGGCGGTGCAGGGATGCGGTCATGGCGCACCGGTGCTGGGAGCACGCGAGCACCTTCTTGGGGGGAGGGATCTCTTGGCAGCTCCTTTCTTGTCGCGTAGGCGCCAGACATGGTGGGTCTTGTCCTGGGGCCGCGCGCCTTGGAGCCAGGGCGCCTTCTTGGGGAGGAGGTGGTGGAGGCACCTCCTGCTCCTCACCTCCTGCGCAGGATGGAGGGCGAGGCAGCGAGTGGGACGACATGGGAGATCCCCCTGTGCAGGAGCTCACGTGCCAGGAGTAGCATGGCATGCACACCTGTGGGGGCGCGATGGGCATGGGACGACGAACCGGCTAGAGTCAGCGATGGGGTGGCGGTGTGGCCATCGCGCTGCACCGAAGGATGCAGGGACGAGGCCTGCTGCTCGTTCCCCGCCGGGCCGGTGGCGGCGTTGGCGGCAAGCGATGGGGAACGACGAGGGCGACTGCCGACGGGCGCTGTCTGGGGGACGCGGGTGGCGAGAGCAGCCCGACGCTCGGCACAAGCTCGGCCTGGGTCAGCCATGGACACGGCGGAAGATCAGACGCGACTAGCGGAAGAAAGATTCCGGCGCACTCCTACCTGGCGCGCCAAATGTTGGATTTCGGGTTCCGCCAGACCCTTGAGGTTCAAACACTGGGATGCGCATGAAGATCTTCCCCTACCAGCTCATGTCTCAAAGTCTCGCAAGGATCTAAGCAAGAAAGATGAACACACAAGGGACACGAGATTTATACTGGTTCAGGCCACCATTGTGGTGTGATACCCTACTCCAGTGTGTGGTGTCGTGGATTGCCTCAGGGGCTGATGATGAACAGTACAAAGGGAGAACAGCCTCGCGAGGGGCTGTTCTTGAGCTGGTGCGATGAACTGCTTGGGTGAGTTCAGTCGCCTTTCTCTAGTCTATGCATCTCCTTGTGATAGATGCTCGATGCCTCCACTCTGTGGTGGCCAGCCCTTTTTATAGAGGGAGGCCCTGGGCCTCTTCCCAAATAATGAGCGGGAAGGGCACCAACAATTGGCCATTTTGAAGGGGAACATCTAGTACACTTATCCTGACTAAAGTCGGTCTTCGGCTGCCAAAGGCTCTGACGATGACGCTGTCCTGGGCACCACAATGACCTCCATCCAGCCGTTTTGCTGGTCTTGGTCTAGTTGCACCGAAACAGTAACCTTTGCCTGATGCCTTGGCCTGTGCTTGCCCCCTTTGCACCGAAGGGAAAACAAGGACACCGCGAAGGCCGGCGCCTGTCTGGCGCCTGCCTGGTCTCGATCGTCATGGCTTGCGTCACGGGCTCCTCGGGAAGCACCCTGCCTTGATCTCTCCGCCTCCTCGCGAGCTTGCCCGAGGAGGCTGCTCCTGAGGAAGCTTCCTGTCATCCGCCCCACGAGGCTTGGCCCCTTGCGAGGGTCTTGAGCTTGACCTGATGAAGCTGGGTTGCATTGGGCCCCCACTTGAGCCACGCCACAGGCCGCAGGCAGGCAAGTCCGGGGACCCCCGCAGGCAGGCCGACATGTCTAATCACCCCCTCTAGACACCTCTTCTCGATCCTTTCAAATTGTTACCGAGGTGCTCTACCTAACGCGTAACTGCACCTTATCCGACGTCTTGGTCCATAGAGGAGGCGTCCGCGGGGAGAACCAGGCAATTAGACTATGCGACTTTATTACCTTCACTTTGCCATAGGAGTCTATCGGTGGGGCTAAGTACTTGCCCCTGTTGCGGGTGCGGCTATCCGGATTACGTTGCCTTTGCAATGCGGCTGGTCGAAGCCCAACCCCTCGTATGACATGGCAAGAATCACTAATAATTTGTAGTATAACACTAAGTGACGGGATCGCTGACTAGCTCTCGCTTATCATGAAGGTTAGTTTTCGGCTTTCTCTACTGAGGAACCCAACTGGACAAACCAGAAATACAATCACAATAGTTTTCCTTTACTACCTTAGCCTAATGGGAAAAACGTAAGGTCGTAAGCACAGGAGCCAGGCAACCCAACTATGGACAAAGACATGATTCGGAGGAGATGCAAATAACGCATTACCCGGGACGACGAAGAGCTTCCTATAGGTGTTCGGACTTTAGAATGTGCAAGGCCGAATACAACCCCTGGCATTAACGCTGTACTGAGGCACGTGTGGCAGTCTGAAGTAGGGAGGGAATACAGATGATAATATTACATAAGTACCAAAAAAGTAGTGGTCAGCTGCTTCCTTAATACCCTGATTAATACGTCAAGACTTGTTTCAATAGATAATGCCATGAATATAGTGGTCATATTACATGCCAAAAGTCGGGAAAGGTTTACACAGGCCAAAAAATAGTGGTTTGAAAATCCCGGTGGTGCCCTGCTGCACGTCTGCGTTGTTTCTCCTTGGTAGTGAATCCTTTAAGTGGAAGATTAGGTGGTTGTCTACAAAAAAGAGAAAGAGGAGTCCTCATGCAACCATATAACTGGTAGGTTTTCTAGTGAACCTGCAGCAAGAAAAAATATGTAAGGTCCGGTAGGGTCGAGCCGTACTATGGACTTTTTCCACAGTGTGCCTCCGGCGTTGCCCAAGGTATTTGTAGGACCTTGAAGTATGTCTAGAGGGGGGGGGTGATTAGACTACTTGACCAATAAAAACTTAACCTTTTCCCAATTTTAGAGTTTGACAGATTTTAGCTATTTTAGGACAAGTCAAGCAATCATCACACAATTCAAGCAAGCATGCAAAGAGTGTATAGGCAGCGGAAATTAAAGCATGCAACTTGCAAGAAAGTAAAGGGAAGGGTTTGGAGGATTCAAAGCAATTGGAGACACGGATGTTTTTGGCGTGGTTCCGATAGGTGGTGCTATCATACATCCACGGTGATGGAGACTTCAACCCACGAAGGGTAACGGCTGCGCGAGTCCGCGGAGGGCTCCACCCACGAAGGGTCCACGAAGAAGCAACCTTGTCTATCCCACCATGGCCGTCGCCCACGAAGGACTTGCCTCACTAGCGGTAGATCTTCGCGAAGTAGGCGATCTCCTTGCCCTTACAAACTCCTTGGTTCAACTCCACAATCTTGTCGGAGGCTCCCATGTGACACCTAGCCAATCTAGGAGACACCACTCTCCAAGAAGTAACAAATGGTACGTTGATGATGAACTCCTTGCACTTGTGCTTCAAATGATAGTCTCCCCAACACTCAACTCTCTCTCATAGGTTTTGGATCTGGTGGAAAGAAGATTTGAGTGGAAAGCAAATTGGGGAAGGCTAGAGATCAAGATTCATATGGTAGGAATGGAATATCTTGGCCTCAACACATGAGTAGGTGGTTCTCTCTCAGAAATGGTAAGTTGGAAGTGTAGGTTCGTTCTGATGGCTCTGTCCACGAATGAAGAGGAGGTGGAGGGGTATATATAGCCTCCACACAAAATCTAACCGTTACACGCAATTTACCAAACTTGGTGGGACCGAATCGTTAAACTCGGTCGGACCGATTTAGTAAACCTAGTGACCGTTAGAGATTTTCGGTGGGACTGACATGCATCTCGGTGAGACCGATTCGGTTAGGGTTAGGGTATAACGTAATCTCGGTGAGACCGATTACACAAACTCGGTGAGACCGATTTGGTAATAAGCTTTCCAAAGTGTTGGTCAGGTAAACTCGGTGGGACCGGTTTGCTCTTTTTGGTGAGACCGAAATGTTACAAAAAGGAAACAAAGAGTTTACATTGCATTCTCGGTGGGACCGATCGCTCACTTCGGTTAGACCGAAACGTTACGAAAGGAAACAGAGAGATTGCAACCCCATCTCGGTGAGACCGAGATCCCTATCGATAAGACCGATTTTGGCTTTGGGTTTAGGTCATTTGTGGATGTGGGAAAGTAGTTGAGGGTTTTGGAGCATATCACTAAGCACATGAAGCAAGAGGCTCATTAAGCAACACCTCATCCCTTCTTGATAGTATTGGCTTTTCCTATAGACTCAATGTGATCTTGGATCACTAAAATGTAAAATGAAGAGTCTTGAGCATTTGAGCTTGAGCCAATCCTTTGTCCTTAGTATTTTGAGGGATCCACTTTCATCATCCATGCCATGCCATTCATTGAGATTTCCTGAAATAATAGTCTTGGAATAGCATTAGCTCAATGAGCTATATGTTGTTATGAATTACCAAAACCACCTAGGGATAGTTGCACTTTCAATCTCCCCCTTTTTGGTAATTGATGACAACATATAGATCAAAGCTTCGACAAATGATAATAAAATTTAAATAACATCGTCGCTTTGAGAAGTATGTGATAAGCAAGAGCTCCCCCTAAATTTGTGCATAGTTTTAGATTTGGTTTGGACTGCAAATGCACAATGAATTAGGCTCATGGGTTACTCTTCCATGTCACATACATCTTGGTGGAACGCTCAAAATAATAAACAATGAATACATGCACTCATCACCAAGCATAGTGAGTGATCACATAAGATAGATAGGATAATATCAAGCATGCGTAAGTGTAGCAACTTACCAAAAAGTTCATAGAAAATGCATAGTGCTAGATCGACTCTTAGGCTTGATCTTCTGGTGGTGGTGTCCTGATAACTCCAAGGATGAAGGCTTTAGTTGAAGTGGATGGAGCTGGAGGAGTTGGTGCTGGAGATGGTTGCAATGGAACTGTAGGGGCAGTGGTTGGTGCTGAAGTTGTTGCTCTAGTGTCTGTCACTGGCACTGCAACTGACCTCTGGGCTCATGGCACTCTGGCAAACACATTGGTGGTAGTCTTGCCCTTCCTCTCCTGCATGTCATCCTGCAGCTGCTCCACAACTGACTGAATCTCAGTTACCTTGACATCTAGATCATAGAATTTTTGTTCCATGATTCTTTCTAGGCTCTCCTGGTTTTGAGTTAGGGTGGCCAACCCCTTCTCAATCCTCAGAGATGATGCTATCAAGTAACCAAGCTGCTCCTGATTGGTCTTCAAGAAATATTCAGATGCCTCCTCTTGAGTTGGCATCTTGGCAGCCTTCTCCCTCTTTGCCTTCTCCTTCTTCTCCTGAGCTTGAACTGATTGTGGATCATCTTCATTCATGACAACCTCATTGTCCTCAAAGTCTGAATAAAGTGGAAAGTGTTCCTTATCCAACTGATATTTTCATGTGCCTATTTTTTAGTTTATCAATTCTTGAATCTGAGGGGCATATCCACGGCCCCTCTTATGATCTGCTGCAGTCCTCTTTATGGTTTCAACTATAAAGCTCATGACTTTGAATTTTTGTGGCACATCAAATAAATGCAACATATTGATGGCATGCCCTCTGATCATGTTGTGGTCACATGACTTGGGCAACAGAGTGTGCCTCAGAATCCAATTGATAGTAGGCAGCCCTGACAACAGAAAATGGACTGATCCAAAAGTGAAAGTCTCTAGGGCTTTGTCTGGGATCTCCTTTACATGTGTGCCATGGTATTGTGTCCCATTTTCTTCTTGGCATATACATCCATATCATCATCATTTTCCTTTGGGGCATTTAGTTTTGCCCATTCTTCTACAGTGGATTGGTGCCTTGTACCTTCAGACATCCAAACTATTGTTCCATCTGGGTAGTGTGTTGTGGAGTAGAACTGCATGATAAGCTCATCATTCCAGTTGGTGAACTTCTGTCCAACAAAATCTGCAACTCCACAAGCAACAAAGTTGTCTTGCACTCCAGGATAGTGCTGTTCATTTTCCTTGATGAATTTCCAGTCAACCCACCTCATGTCACAGACTATGGGCTTCTTGTCCAACAGAATTGTTTCATAGAAGTCCTACTGTTCCTTTGTGTGGAACCTATAATCAACAGCAGTTCTTCTCCTTGTGGAATATGGATCTGCCATCCTCCATATCCTCAATCCTGAGTCTTTTCTGATGTTCATGTCCTCAGCCACAGGATGGACATCATTGTGGTCTGGTATCTTTGGCTTGAGCTTCCTTAGAACCTGTCCTTCTTCATCTTCCT
Source organism: Triticum dicoccoides (assembly GCF_002162155.2). Lineage (NCBI taxonomy): Eukaryota > Viridiplantae > Streptophyta > Magnoliopsida > Poales > Poaceae > Triticum > Triticum dicoccoides. Next base: position 321,079,649 of record NC_041383.1, on the reverse strand, counting down.
CCTCAGCAACCTCAGGCACTGGGGCCTTATTCTTCTCAGCAGCTGGAATACTCCTGGTATTCCTCTTTGGTGCAGACTTGGCCTTGGGGGTAGCTTTGGGCGCTTCCTTGGCCTTAGATGTTGCAGCCCCAGATTTAATAGCATCACCCATAAGCTTTGGTGCCTTTGGTGCTGGTGCAGAAAGCTCTTCCTCTTCCATCATGGAAGGTTGCCCAACAACTCTGGCCATGGTCTTCTTGACCATTTCCTTCCTCTTCTTGCTTTCATCAGCAGGCTCTTTGGGATCAGGATTTTCAGGCAGTTGAGTTGATGCTCTGGCCTTGGGCATAGGTTGCCTTCTTGCAGGCCTTTTAATCTTCATGCCTGGCTTTATATCCTTTGCTGAGACATATTCCTTCTTGAGAACCACTTTCTTGGAAGTAGCCTCATCTTCCTCATCTTTGTAATCTTCATCCTCTGAATCTGAAGTTCTTTTCCTCCTTTTCCTAGTTGCAGCCTTAGGCAAATTGCTAGGAGTACTTCTGCTCCCTTCATCTGAAGTTGAGGGACTAGAGCCCTCACTCAAGTCCATCTGCTCTTCTGACCTGTTCTGTCTGTCACTTTGATTAGACATACTGCAAAAGCTGACTGCTGACCCTGTGAAGAGTTATAGATGAGATAGAAAATATGAGCATCACAAAATGCAGAGGTTTTTGGAAAAGAATGACTCAAAAGTTCAGTCTTATTTTTCCACAGAAAGCATTTCGGATCCACCGATTTTCAAACTCGGTGATACCGAAGCAGTTTTTGAACCTAAACTAATGATCTCGGTTGGACCGAGTTTCAGTTCGGTGGTACCGAGACTGCTAGGGTTTCACAGAATCCTCAAATCGGTTGCACGGATTAGTAATTCTCGGTCAGACCGAGAGTCACTAGTGCAATGGCATAAGCCAAATCGGTGAGACCGAGTTTTTCAACTCGGTTGGTCCGAGATGGTTTCAGCGGAAACCTAAACCTAAAAATTTGAATAACGTCTAATCTATGAACTACTTTGGCTGGATAGAAGAGTTTCAATCGTGGCAAGAATCAATATGAAAACAATGTGCCAGGAATCAGACGTGGATAGCACAAAGATTAAGTCCATACCCTAACTTGGCGGTGGACTTGCTACGGCGGCAACGGCAGGGACGAAATTAGTTGACGGCGGCGGAGACCAGGGATAAGAGGCTGCTGGCGACGAGGAGACGATTCGGAGACCACGATGGCAGAGCGAGCTGTTGCGGGGGCGAAGGGTTTCGGAGAAATTTCCAAAATTTTGCCCGTGGCTATATATATAGCTCGACCCTGTCGGTGTGACCGAGTGGAACAACTCGGTGGCACCAAGATGGATAACTGTGTTCAGTTACAGCAAATGGGTGAGACCGAAAAGTTCAAATCGGTTGCACCGAGATTGAAAACTCAGATCAACTTGATGATCTCGGTAGGACCGAAATGGAAGGATCGGTCAGACCGAGAATCACTAAGACGTTTTGGAAGTTTAAGTCTATGACGAATCGGGGACTCCGAGTGCTCCTCACATAGAGTGGTTCAAATCTGACTTGATCAAATTTTGTGATGTAGCATGAATAGAGTTTGAGACGAGAAAAGCATAGATAGCTAAAGAAGGTTCTTAGGCATTCTTGTCCATCCACTTGGCACAAAGAAAAGAATCCAAACAAAAAAAACAACAAGTGGATGTCCTTGAATGAGTAAAATATGCACCAACATGCTCACACAATAAGATGGTAATTGAAATATGTGGCAAAGCATGCACAACCAATTTTAGCATCTATCAAGCAATTGGCGATGACTAGGTCATCTATATATGAGTATATTGACTTAGGAGTCAAATGAGAACATTTGATAATAGGTCATACTCATCGTTTAAGCTCAAGTGGGGTTACCACTTTTACATAATGCATTAAGGTGTTCACACCATTAGATTTGCTTTGACTCAATTCTTAGAGTTAAGCTCCCCCTAGATGTGAGATCCCCCCTTAGAGGGATGAACTAACCTTGGGTTTTGTCGATGATGACATCATGTAGGTGTTGAACATGTAGATGCTCAATGTTGATGTAGATCATTTGGAGCAATCCTTTGGAGTGAGTTGCACTTTCAACTTGCCTACATGGGTTAGTCCCACAAGGAACAAACAAGAATATCCATAGACATAGAGTGATGCACACACAAGATGATGTCCATGAAAACATTAGGTTACCTTGTCCATTGCCTTACCAACATGAGGGTTTGTGACTCCTTGAACTAGTGCAAGATGTGAAAGTTGATTGCACTTGTTCTTGCCAAAATGATATGAGTGAAGAATGTTGACGGAGTCACCCTCAAGAACTCTCTAGTTCTTCTTCTTCGGGATCCACATCATCTTGATGGGAATCCTTGGAGTTGTAGTTGTACTTGATGAAGCAGAACTTGACGTAGTCTTGGGGACCCACTTGAACGAGGCTTTAGGAGCTTCTTCAAATGCATCAATCTCTTCTTGAAGCTTGTCCTTGCCTTTGTTCTTGTGGTCTTGTGATGGAAGATCATCTTGAGCTTGTGTCCCCTTGAAGGAAGTAGGATCATACTTCTCTTGTTGAGGAACAAACTTTGTCTTGGGGTATTGATCTTCTTCCCACTCAACTCCATTGGCATTGAACTTTCGTTCAAAACCAACACCTTGATTCTTCCGGTGCCTTCCTTGCTTGCGTACAATTTCCTCGAATTGCTTAATCCCGGCAAGGCTCTTGTAAACACCTTTATCTATAATTTCCTTCAATAAACTATTTTCTTGCTCAAGTGTAACTTGGCTAAGAGAATCATTAGTGGAATCAAGAGAACTACTAGAAGCAACAACATTGGATTTGACATTATTATTGTTACTACTAGAGGAAGTATCTTTCTTGTACTTGTTACTAGACTTGACTTGAGGCATCTAAGTAGATAAGAGTAAACGCTTGGCAATGTAATAAGAACTTTTCTTGTGGAGATCATCATTGATTGCCTTTAAGAACTCATGCTCTTGCTCAAGATTGAGCTTTTCAAAGCGTAACTTCTCCTGAGCCCTTAAAAGTTCTCGATGATCTTCGAAGATAGTTCCATGAGCCAACTTAAGAGTGTTTAGTTCTTTAGTTAGAAGCTCAATTTTCTCCTTATCATTGTCATTCATTTTATTAGCATGATTAATTGACGTTTCATCATAGTATTCATCACTAGAGTTGTCAACAAGTAAATCATCATCCACAAGAAAGTCATCTTCATTACTATTAAAATCAACATACTCGGGATGTGTTACCTTTGGACCTTTGGCCATGAAGCATCTTCCAACACCTTCATTTGGTGAGTCAAATATGTCATAGGAGTTGGTTGACACAAGTGCTAGACCGGCAACACCTTCATCTTGAGTATATTCGGAGTCGGAGTGATAGCTTCTCTCAGAGTGATTGTCGGAGTCGGAGCCGGAAACCCATTCACCAACATGAGCTTGATGTCTTCGTTTTGTGTAGCTCCTTGACGACTTGTCCTTTCTTTCCGAATCCTTACTTCTCCGTGAGGGTCTTCGTTCATAACTATCATCTCTACTGCTCCTCTCTCTTGGTGGTGATTCTTCTCTTTTGCTCTTTCTTCTTGGAGAATATTCTCTTGTTTTGTAGGGTGCCGTACACTCATTGGAGTAGTGTCTGAGTCTCCCACAATTGTAGCAATTGCGCTCTCGACTAGAAGATCTCTTGTCATTGTAAGACCTTGACTTGGAGCTTCTTTCTTTGCTTCTACTTTTGTAGAATTTGTTGAAGTTCTTCACCATTAAGCTCAATTCTTCATTGAACGTTGGTTTCTCACTTGATGATGTGGGGGCTTCACTTGAGGCTTTGTAAGCACCACTTGACTTGTTGTGAAGTTCCTCCTTATCCTTGAGTGACATCTCATGAGCAACAATCCTTACAATGACTTCCGTTGGCTTGAGATCTTTGTAGTTTGGCATCATTTGGATCAATGTGCGCACGGTATCATACTTTCCATCCAATGCTCTTAGGATTTTCTTGATGATGAATTTGTCGGTCATCTCTTCACTCCCTAAGCCGGCAATCTCATTTGTGATAAGAGCAAGCCTAGAGTACATTTCAGCGACACCTTCACCATCCTTCATTTTGAACTTGTCAAGCTAACTTTGGAGCACATCCAACTTGGATTCCTTGACGGACTCGGTACCTTCATGCATATCAATCAAAGTATCCCAAATTTCCTTTGCATTCTCAAGACGGCTGATTTTGTTAAATTCTTCGGGGCACAATCCGTTGAAGATGATGTCACATGCTTGAGAGTTGTATTGCAGCATCTTCAATTCCTCCGCATTAGCTTTACAGTTCGGTTCTCTCCCATGAAGAATTCACCTTGCAAGCCAATACAAATAATTGCCCAAACAGCGGGGTTATGTCCAAGAATATGCATTTTCATCTTATGCTTCCAACTAGCAAAATTAGTACAATCAAAGTAAGGACCTCTATGGTGACAATTTCCCTCGCTAGGCGCCATACTCTCCTAGGTTGTGAAACCAAGGCTATGACCACGAACAGATATGGAAATCAAAGCAAATGGATACCAAGGCTCTGATACCACTTGTAGGACCTTGGAGTATGTCTAGAGGGGGGGTGATTAGACTACTTGACCAATAAAAACTTAACCTTTTCCCAATTTTAGAGTTTGGCAGATTTTAGCTATTTTAGGACAAGTCAAGCAATCATCACACAATTCAAGCAAGCATGCAAAGAGTGTATAGGCAGCGGAAATTAGAGCATGCAACTTGCAAGAAAGTAAAGGGAAGGGTTTGGAGGATTCAAACGCAATTGGAGACACGGATATTTTTGGCGTGGTTCCGATAGGTGGTGCTATCGTACATCCACGTTGATGGAGACTTCAACCCACGAAGGGTATCGGCTGGCGAGTCCACGGAGGGCTCCACCCACGAAGGGTCCACGAAGAAGCAACCTTGTCTATCCCACCATGGCCGTCGCCCACGAAGGACTTGCCTCACTAGCGGTAGATCTTCACGAAGTAGGTGATCTCCTTGCCCTTACAAACTCCTTGGTTCAACTCCACAATCTTGTCGGAGGCTCCCAAGTGACACCTAGCCAATCTAGGAGACACCACTCTCCAAGAAGTAACAAATGGTACGTTGATGATGAACTCCTTGCTCTTGTGCTTCAAATGATAGTCTCTCCAACACTCAACTCTCTCTCATAGGTTTTGGATCTGGTGGAAATAAGATTTGAGTGGAAAGCAACTTGGGGAAGGCTAGAGATCAAGATTCATATGGTAGGGGAATATCTTGGCCTCAACACATGAGTAGGCGGTTCTCTCTCACAAATGGTAAGTTGGAAGTGTAGGTTCGTTCTGATGGCTCTCTCCACGAATGAAGAGGAGGTGGAGGGGTATGTATAGCCTCCACACAAAATCTAACCGTTACACCCAATTTACCAAACTCGGTGGGACCGAATCGTTAAACTTGGTCGGACCAATTTAGTAAACCTAGTGACCGTTAGTGATTTTTGGTGGGACTGACATGCATCTCGATGAGACCGATTCGGTTAGGGTTAGGGCATAACGTAATCTCGGTGAGACCGATTACACAAACTCGGTGAGACCGATTTGGTAATAAGCTTTGCAGAGAGTTGTTCAGGTAAACTCGGTGGGACCGATTTGCTCTTTTCGGTGAGACCGAAATGTTACAAAAAGGAAACAAAGAGTTTACATTGCAATCTCGGTGGGACCGATCGCTCACTTCAATTAGACCAAAACGTTACAAAGGGAAACCGAGAGATTGCAACCCCATCTCGGTGAGACCGAGATCCCTATCTGTAAGACCGATTTGCTTAAGGTTTGTGGCAGTGGCTATGACTTTTGGAATCGATGGCGCCGGATAAAAAGAATCGGTGTGACCGATTTTGGCTTTGGGTTTAGGTCATTTGTGGATGTGGGAAAGTAGTTGAGGGTTTTGGAGCATATCACTAAGCACATGAAGCAAGAGGCTCATTAAGCAACACCTCATCCCTTCTTGATAGTATTGGCTTTTCCTATAGACTCAATGTGATCTTGCATCACTAAAATGTAAAATGAAGAGTCTTGAGCTTTTGAGCTTGAGCCAATCCTTTGTCCTTAGTATTTTGAGGGATCCACTTTCATCATCCATGCCATGCAATTCATTGAGCTTTCCTGAAATAATAGTCTTGGAATAGCATTAGCTCAATGAGCTATATGTTGTTATGAATTACCAAAACCACCTAGGGATAGTTGCACTTTCAGTATTTTAGGTGCGTAGTTATGTACTCATGGTACGTATACTGCAACCTTATGGGGCAGTCGGCGGCGGCCGAACTGCTATTCGAGGTCTGGATCCATCGATCTATCACAATGAGATGCAGACCAAACTCGTTTAGCAATGTCATTGGTCTTGAAGACCGATGAATTGTTTCGCTTGATGAGGTCGATATGCACCTCAGCTGCTAGGGCCACGGTGTGCTCTTTAGTTCGGAGGGAGTGCTCCATATTTCCATTGATGTTAATGACACCACGTGGTCCGGGCATTTTGAGCTTCAAATAGGCATAGTGCGGGACTATATTAAAGTGGGCGGAAGTAGTTCCTCCGAGCAATGCATGATAATCACTACAAAAAGGGACGACGTTGAAGATTAGTTCTTTGCTTCGTAAGTTGTCTGGAGAGCCGAATACTACTTCCAAAGTTAAGGAGCCCGTGCAGCGGGCCTCCACACCAGGTATCACTCCTTTAAAGGTAGTGTTACTAGGCTTGATTCTTGACGGGTTGATACCCATTTTACGGACAGTGTCTTGATAGATCAAGTTAAGACTGATGCCTCCGTCAATAAGGACACTAGTGAGATCGTATCTGTCGATGAGAGGATCGAGTACCAGGGCTGTCAAACCTCCATAACGGATACTGGTTGGGTTGAATTTTGGGGCGACAGGCTCTACGACATAGACACCCCTTAGTGCGCGATTGCGCTCCATCTTCGGGATGTGGGTGACATAA
>NC_041383.1:321007303-321072387 GCF_002162155.2 Triticum dicoccoides | reverse complement strand
CGCTTGGAGGCCCTTTCCCCTTATGTTCGGTATTTAACTTACCAGCTTGTTTGAAGACCCAGAAATTTCTATTGGTGTGATTGGCAGGCTTGTCGGGGGTGCCATGAATCTGACAAGGCCTCTCGACGATTTTGTCCAAATTGGATGGACCGTCTCTGTTTCCCTTGAAAGGTTTCTTCTGCTTATCGGGTTTGGATCCACTGAATCCGGCGTTGACTGTTGTATCTTCTATGTCGTTGTTATTGTCCCGACACTTGTTTTTCTTGCAGCATGGTCTACCATTGCCATCCCTAGCCTCAGAAGTTCTGGGGTCGCTGGAACTATTGCTTCTATGAGCTAGCCAGTTATCTTCACCCGCACAGAAGCAGGTCGTAAGTGTCGTAAGAGTTGCCATGGTTTTCGGCTTTTCTTGTCTGAGGCATTGGGTGAGCCATTCATCATGGACGCTGTGTTTGAAGGCCGCTAAGGCTTCGGCGTCTAGATAGTCTATGATTTGGTTCTTTTTAATGAGGAACGGTCCAATGTTTGCGAGCTACCGGGCTGCTGGACTACATGACTTAGGTCATCAGCATCCAGTGGCCGGGTATAAGTGCCCTGAAAGTTGGCTCGAAAAGCATCTTCTAAATCTTCCTAGATCCCAATGGAGTTCTCTGGGAGGCTATTCAACCAGTGTCGTGCTGGTCCCTTCAACTTTAGGGGAAGGTATTTGATGGCGTGGAGATCATCTCTGTGAGCCATGTGAATGTGGAGAAGAAAATCCTCAATCCATACGGCAGGGTCTATCATTCCATCGTATTGGTCTATGTTCATGGGTTTAAACCCTTCCAGAAATTGGTGATGCATTACTTAATCGGTAAAGCACATAGGGTGTGTAGAACCTCTATACCAGGTGACATCGTGATGGAGTTCGGATGACAGCTGTGTTTGGTGTTGGCCCCGAACTTGATTATGTTCATCGCGACAGGTTTGGTGGTCGTCATCTCGTGCCAGAGCACGTCCTCTAGATCCATAGATTGATCTGGTCTGGCATGCTTTATTAGCTAGGTCCTGATGTAAGTCGTATGTGTAGTCCGGAGCCGTTGTGTGCTAGCCTATACAGCGAGCGGGTGCGGGCTGATGTTTGGCGTGATGAGCCGTTTTGTCCCATCCATGTGGTGGTCAGTCTGGTTGATCAGCATAATTGTATTTTGATGGTATTGGCTCGAGGGCTTCATCGTCGAATTGTGGTAGCAGCCTGCGCTTGGGGTAACTCTTTACTGGTCGCTCAAGGCCGTATTCTTCGGCGGCTAGGACCTTGGTCCATATGTTGTTGATCGTGTCCTCTTCAGCTTGAAGTTGTTGTTGTTTCTTTTTCAGGCTCCGCGCGGTGGCAATGAGCTATTTATTGAAGCGTTCTTGTTCGAGGGGTTCCTCTAGGATGATAAAATCTTCGTCACCGAGGCTCACATCCTCTTTGGAGGAAGGTAAGTAGTTATTGTCTTCCGAATCTTCGTGATCAGCGTGTTCGGGGCTGTATTGTCCCTCCTCCCTCTCGTCCTGTTCGAACAAAGGTTCGATGTGGTGTTCGGGGCCTTTGGCGTTATCTGGAGTGTCATTATCTCCGATGCCGGTATTGCTATCCTTTGCCCGACACGATCATGAGGGGTGCAGCTGACGCCGGCGCTTTGATGGTTCATCGACGGGCTTGTCCTTACCTGGATCGTGAGTGCCATCGTCGTCCTTCTTCTCAGGCATGTCAACCATGTATACATTGTAGGTAGAAGTGGCCATCCAACGCCCAGTAATAGGCGGGTTTTGACCTGGTTTGGCATTGACATCATCGTCCATTTGGTTGATGTCTTCTGAGGCGTAGTCTAGCATGTTGGTTAAATCTCAACATTGGCTATTAAGTGAGTGGTGGGTGGGGTGTAAAATTCCACACTCTTAGCCCCCGGCCTGAGCTGGATGTACTTCGGACGCAAAGATTCCGTGATGGCGACAGATTATATTAAGCCCAGTGCTTCGTCTAAGAGCAAAAGCTAGATAGATGTCTGCAGATCTACGGGGCCAGGCTTTGTGATAGACACTTGATCGAGCCCAATGGATGCAGACCTCGATAGTTCGTAGTTCTCATCCAGAGGCAAGTCCGACTCCCTGGTGACTAGGAGAGTCCCGTTTGACTCCGGGTTCACCAACGACGTGACCGCATGTGGGTCTCCGTTTGGGAGCTCCATGACAGGAGAGAGTCCGGCAGGGTCGATCCTCCCATCTTCGGACAATACGATCTGCCCCGGATCTAAGGCCAAGGAAGGTGTGAGCATCGACCCCTGGAGGGGATCAGATAGTGGATCCAAAGGAACTTCTTCATGAGGGTGGAGAGCGGCAGCCCAGGCCGTGAACCCCTCGAAGATCAGGTCTCCTCGGATATCAGCCACGTAGTTCAGGTTTCTAGACATGATCTGGTGACTGGGGGCGCAGCTATCGACCTGCTCAAGGTGGCCGGTCGAGTCGGCACATAGCGTGAAGCCACCAAACACAAAGACCATTCCAGGGAGAAAGGTCTCCTCGGACACAGCATCGTTGTTGATGACGAGGCGCGCCATTGATCCCTCTGTTGACAACACAGCGGAGCTCTCAATGAAAGCACCAATGTCCGTGTCAAAATCGGCGGATCTCGTGTAGGGGAGCCCAAGCTATGTGTCTAAGGATTAATGGTAACAACGGATAATGAGACACAATGTTTACCCAGGTTTGGGCCCTCTTAAAGGAGGTAAAACCCTACGTCTTGCTTGATTGTATTCGATGAATATAGGGGTTACAAGAGTTGACCTACCTTGAGATCGTAATGGCTAAACCCTGTCTTGTCTAGCTTATGAATATTTTGGTTGTCCCTACATACTAAACCCTCTGGTTTGTATAGACACCGGAGAGGCCTAGGGTTGTACAGAGTCAGTTCGCAGGGAAAGGAATAGCATATCCGGACACCAATCTTGCCGTTCACACATATAAGAGTCCTACCCGGAGACAGGGGATGGTCTTATGCCTTTATCTTCATGGCCCATCAGTCCGGTCCATATTGAATAGACCGGACGCCCGAGGACCCCTTCGTCCAGGACTCCCTAATTGATCCCTTGGAACATACCAGTAACCTTGAGTTCTTCATCTACTATGTGGAGTTTTTTGAGGACCTTTGGAGAAAGCAGATTCAACCCGGCCCCGCTGTCAACCAACATCTTTGTGACTTTGAGGTTGCGAATTGTTGGTGAGACCAACAATGGCAAGCACGATACGGTGGAGGTTTCCTCTTCATCAAAGATGATGGGCGTGCGGGACCACTTGAGCGGCTTCCGAGAATCTACCTCTGGCTCCACGCCATTGACTTCATGCGCCCACTATTTAAGTTGGCGGTGAGAGGAGTGCAAAGATGCACACCTGTCAATGCATAGGGCGTTAGTGGCTTTCTGGTACTCCTGCTCGTTGGTTTCCTCTTCATCTCCTTCATCACTCTCGTCATCGCAATCCTTCTTCTCATGGCCTCTTGCGGGTTTCCCTTGATACTGAGGAGCCTTGCCGGGGAGACCTACTCTACTGCCTTAGCCCTTCCCGCGAACGTCATCTTGGTCTTTCTCCTTACCACGCTTCTCGTACTCAGCCCTCTGCTTCTTGACGAGTTGCTCAACCTGATGACACTCCTGAAGATCGTGGACTTTGGTCTGATGGATCTTGTAGGACGGCCCATCACCCTTCCCATCTTTCTTGGCAGTCGCGGCTTCCCAGGAATCAGTGCATGCGGCAGCTTCCTTGCCGAGGCCTCGGTCTTGGCCTTCTTGTGTGTACTACGTGTGCTCGATCCTTCAATGGTCATCACGGCTTTATCCTTGTGCTTCTTGTTCTTCTTCTTCTGGTTGGTGGCATCGTCGTCGTCCTCCGAGTCAACGTCGATGCCATCCTCTTCACTGAGGAGCCGCCTCCCCTCCTCAATGCAGGCACACTTATCCACCAGAGTGTATAGCTCATTCATAGTCTTGGGCAACCACATTTTCATTTTGGAACATATCCTGCGGTTGCGCATGTTGGACTGGAATGCAGCTATCAAAGCTGTCGGGTGGATGTCTGGAATGTTCCTGTGCACTCGACTGAACCTCTGCATGTACTTCTGCAGGCTTTCTCCTTCCTTCTAGGGGAAGAGCTGCAAGTCGCTGGGCCGCCTAAGTTCTTGATGGTTTCCTATGAAGGCGCCAACAAACTCATGGCATAGGTCAGCCCTGGTCGAGATGGAGTTCTCTGGAAGGTCCATCAGCCAAGACCTTACATTTGGCTTGAACACCAAAGGGAAGTAGTTGGTGAACACCTTCTCGTCTCTTCCCCCGACAGCATGAACGACGATGGTGTAGATGCTAAAAAACTCAATCGGGTTCAATCTTACATCGTACTTCTCTGGTATTTTTGGCTTGAATGTGCGAGTAGATGGCTAATGGAGTTGTCGTAGCTCGCGAGTGAAGGCGGGCCACCCAATATCGAGAGGCAGGTACGGGCTCTCACCGGGCGTGGGTTCTTCGACATTGGGGCCATTGCCCCTATCAATTGGCAGCAGGTTTCACGGTGTCATTCGATTGTTACGCGCGCGTCTCCCCCCCCCCCTCCCGCCTGTCTTCCAAGACTCGCCTTGGTCTCGATGCAATCGAGGATCAGATGAAGCCATTGATACATCGTCGGGCTCTTGGTCGCGTGGTTTTGGCTGCGGCCCTTACGCTGGCTGTCGTGGAGTGGATTGCACCGTGGGGTGGATCCTCCGGTATGGCCAGCGGCTGTGACCGTTGTCTCTGCATGTGGGGGTCGTGACATGTTCGCTCCGTGTGATCCTCTCGCCTCGGCGAAACCAATCAAGCTCTGAAAGGTGGCTCTCCACTAATTCATCTCATCGGCCGCCGGTGGGAATCTCAAAAGGAGTTTGGCCCGCGCCATGGCCTCCGAAGTTATGCTCAACATGGATGACGATGTAACAGTAATGTCGTCTGGCTCCTAACGGTACCAGTAGTGGCAGTGTCGTGCCCTCGTCTTCTTGAGCCAGTCTCTAGGGTGGCATGGTAACAAGATGGATGTGCCTGGGGATTGGCGGCTCCATTCGGCACATCGGCTCGGTCAACTTGTTCTGGGGTGGCGCGTGCGTTGTGGCCGCACCCGCAGCGGGGGCAGCCAGAGGGTTGCCGTTCACCCAGAGCGAGTGTCGCAGTTGTGGCTGCGTCCTTCGGTGGGGCGGAGAGGTGGAGACGGAATTCTCTACACCCACACCTTGTAGAACATGGCCGCTGGGATGCTGTTGGCACTGTCGTTCGGTGCCTCCTGCTCCCGTTTCGGCCAAAGGGGAGATGGCGGCGATGTCGCCTGCATCGGTTGTGCGCCCACAGCGTCCACGTCCCCGTGCGTCCCCGTAGCCCCCACAGCCTCAGCGGCCATGGTGGAGGGGCCTTCGAGGTGGATGGGTGAGATGCAGCACTGGTCTTCTTCTTAGGCGCCATGGATGATGAAGTCATCGATGAAGAAAACGATGATGAAGATGATGCACTGCGTACACTCTCGGGTTCGCACAAGGGCTTCCCCCTACTTGCGCACCAAGGATGTCGTGGGAAAATACGACCACCTATGGGGCCATCGGCCCCTTGTGGTTCGGCAGGGGGAAGAGAACATTTGCACAAAGAGTGCAGTGTGTAGAGCATCACGACAGTGATCACACGGGTACTTTTACCCAGGTTCAGGCTGCCACGAGCTGTAGAACAGTACTGCTGCTTTGGTGGATTGATGAGAGGACAGTGGTGGAGACGCAACGCCTCGAGCCGGCAAGGTTGCCTCAAGGCGAGAACAACTACACGCATACGAGATTACAAGGGTCAGAATCCTTTGTAAGGTTGCCACGGCCTTCCTTTTATAGATCAAGGGGGTCACCACAATGGCAAATCAGTCATTACGTATTGATTAGATAGAAAATAGTGTGATCATACCTAAGTCTACAGACAGGACAAGGTGCATTAAAAGCACCACTTAGTGTCACATCGTAGTGCAGCCGGCAAGCCTTGTCGGGCCGTTCGGCCACTTTCTCGCCTGCCTTCATGATACGTATCTGGACGGGTGTCATTTGGAGGTGATTTCCTTCGGAAGTGGCTACCACATGCGAATAACAGCCACTTAGTCACTTGGGGGCTCGACACTACATTGATCGATGACTTGAGTTGCTGTGAGGTGGAGTGGTGGAGCCTTGGCGGGGTAGTCCGCCCTCAGCATCCCCGGCAAGCTTGCCGGGGCAGTCTTGAGACTTGTCTTTGGGGCAACCTCGACCCCGCCAGGCTCTCCTGCCTGGCAAGGGAGGTTTTTCCTTAATGGTATCTTGCTCCTTTAGCTTGACTTGGTCTTCTTGATCTGCCCTTTGATTTCTTGAAGAGCTATCTCTTCTGCTTGGTCTTGTCTTGGATGTTGTAACCTTGCTCTTTCACCTGTGTACAGTCCGGGTAACATACTTGGGGTTTGTTGCACTGACACACATAATGTATACAGTTGTGCCCAAAATTGTGTAACTAGCTAGCTACTTCTTTCTTTCAATTTTGCTCAAGTCCTTGATGACCCACAAGTATATAGGGTCAATTTTAGCCTTTTGGATAAGTAAGAGTGTCGAACCCAATGAGGAGCAGAAGGAAATGGCAAGTGTTTTTCAGCAAGGTAATGTCTGCAACTGCTAAAATTGTAAGTACGAGGTAGTTTGATAGCAGGATAATTTGTAACGAGCAAGTAACAATAGTAGTAACAAAAGTGAAGCAAGGTATCCCAATCCTTTTGAGGCAAAGGACAGGCCAAAACGGTTTCTTATGATATGCAAAGTGTTCTTGAGGGTACACAGGAATTTCATCTAGTCACTTTCATCATGTTGGCTTAATTCATGTTTGGTACTTTGATAATTTGATATGTAGGTGGACCGGTGCTTAGGTGCTGCTCTTACTTGAACAGACCTCCTACTTATGATTAACCCTCTCGCAAGCATCCGCAACTACGAGAAAAGTATTAAGAATAAATTCTGACCATAGCATTAGACTTTTTGATCCAATCGGTCCCTTACGGAATAGCGCATAAACTAGGGTTTCAGCTTCTGTCACTCTCGCAACCCACCATCTAATAACTACTCCACAATGCATTCCCTTAGGCCCAAATATGGTAAAGTGTCATGTAGTCGACGTTCACATGACACCACTAAGAGAATGACAACATACGTATCATCAAAATATCGTACACATATCAAGTTCACATGATTACTTTTAACATGATTTCTCCCGTGACCTCAAGAAGGAAAGTAACTACTCACAAATTATAAACATGCTCAAGATCAGAGGGGTATTAAATAGCATAATGGATCTCAACATATAATCTTCCACCAAATAAACCATACAGTGATCAACTACAAGATGTAATCAACACTACTAGTCAACCACAAGCACCAATCTATAGTTTTGATACAAAGATTGAACACAAGAGATGAACTAGGGTTTGAGAGGAGTTGGTGTTGTTGAAGATGTTGATGAAGATAGCCCTCCCCAAGATGGGAGAGTTGTTGGTTATGATGCTGACGATGATTTCCCCCTCTGGGAGGGAAGTTCCCACGGCGGAATCGCTCCGCCGAACGACAAATGTGCTCCTGCCCAAGTTCCACCTCGAGGCGGCATCGCTTCGTCCCAAAAGTCCTCCTCTAATTTTTTCTAGGTCAAAATGACTTATATACCAGAAGATGGGCACCAGAGGTGGGTCGAGGAGGGCAGCACCCACTAGGGCGCGCCTAGCATAATGGATCTCAACATATAATCTTCCACCAAATAAACCATATAGTAATCAACTACAAGATGTAATGAACTCTAATAGTCACCCACAAGCACCAATCTATAGTTTTGATACAAAGATTGAACACAAGAGATGAACTAGGGTTTGAGAGGAGTTGGTGTTGTTGAAGATGTTGATGAAGATAGCCCTCCAAAAGATGGGAGAGTTGTTGGTGATGATGCTGACGATGATTTCCCCCTCCGGGAGGGAAGTTCCCATGGCAGAATCGCTCCGCCGGAGGGCAAAAATGCTCCTGCCCAAGTTCCGGCTCGACGTGGCAGCGCTTCATCCCAAAAGTCCTCCTCTAATTTTTTCTAGGTCAAAATGACATATATCGCAGAAGATGGGCACCGGAGGTGGGCCGAGGAGGGCAGCACCCACCAGGGCACGCCTGGGCTGGTGGCCCCCCTCTGGTACTTATTTGCTCCAATAATTCTTAAATATTCCATAAAAAATTCTCGAGAAGTTTCAGCTCATTTGGAGTTGTGCGGAATAGGTAGCTTGACGTAGCTTTTTCAGGTCGAAATTTCCAGCTGCCAGAATTCTCCCCCTTTGTGCATACCTTGCATATTATTAGAGAAAAGGCATTAGATTTACTCCAAAAAGCATTATTATGCAATAAAACAACATAAATAATAGTAGGAAAACATGATGCAAAATGGACGTATGAACTCCCCCAAGCTTAGACCTCGCAGTCCTCAACCGAAATCGAAAAACATGTCCACAAGCTTAGAGAGAGAGGCGTCGATAAATAGAAAAATACAGACATAGCAGCATCATGTGACTTATTATAACAACAACAAGCTTTAACATAATACTTTTATCGCAGAACTTTTATCATAGACTTCTCATGAACAAGTGACAATTCATCACAACATCGAAGTACAAAGAACAAACTTTATTGGAAACCAACAAACTATGTTCTCAGTCAACTTTGCAACTACAATTCATCATCTTTTTAGGAAGGGTCACGTAACGGAGCCTTTAGGCAAGTCCACATACTCAACCATCATTTAGTCTTCTACGATTGCTAACACTCACCGCGTACACATGAGCAAAACATTTCAACCGGACACACTAAAATATAGGGGCTGGATACCCGAGGATGGCATTGTATGGCAGGGGACCGTGATGATCCTGCCGCTTCCTGGCATCTTGAGGACGTTGTAGCCATGGTGTGTCACTGCCATGAACTTGGCTAGGGCTGGATACCCGAGGATGGCATTGTACGATAGGTGGATGTGGGCGACGTCGAAGTTGATGAGCTCAGTGCGGTAGTTGTTGTGCTATCCAAAGGTGACAGGGAGGCGGACCTGCCCTATCGGTGACTCCTGAGAAAGGCTTGGTTGGCTGGAGCTGATCGTATGGCACTTGAAGGTTGTCTAACATCTCGACGGACAAGATGTTGAGCCCTGCGCCACCATCGATGAGGGTCCTGGTGACTTGCACGTTGCTAATGACTGGGGAACAAAGCATCGGGAGGACGCCAGCAGTAGCCGCACACTTGAGTTGATCTGCCGAGCTGAAGGTAATGGCGCACTTGGACCACCTGAGCGGGCACGTGCCCTCGAGCTTGGGGAGGACTACGTTCACCTCGCGAGCGAACTACTTGAAGATGTGCTGAGAGGCTGGGGCCTGAGATCCGCCCAGGATGCAAGCGAGAGCGCGCGGTTCCTGGAAGCCCCCATCCCCCTCATCATGGTGATGGTCATCGTTCCTTCTTGGCAGCGACAGCAGAGGAGGAAGGCCTGCGTTGCGCTGCGGGCGGTCCTCACGAGGCTGATCCCTCCAGGCCGCCTTGCGAGGCTAGTCCTTCCAACAATCCTCGCGAGGTTGGTCATGCCACTCCTGGCGAGGGCCATGGTCATCCCATCATCCTCCACCACGTCCTCCTCCTCGGCCGTAGCCCCGGCCATTGCGCGCGGGGCGTCGATCGAAGCGTCCTTCTTGAACGGCCCTGAGCTCCTGGAATTCGTTGGTGTTGTGGGTGTGGAGGTTGTGGTTGGCGCAGAACGGTCGGCAACCTTTGGACGACCCGGCTGGTCCCTTCCACGCTTCGTGTCTAGTTCTGCTGCAAGGACGGCTGCTCCTTTGCGCTTCACGTCCTTGGCCTTGGTCTTCTTTTCTTCCGGGTCGGCAGTTGGAAGCTCGAGGAGGGAGAGGCGTCCTTCCTCAGCTCTTGCGCACTTGGTCGCCAGGTTGAACAGCTCTAGAGATGTGCACAACTCCTCATGGATGGCGAGCTCCTCCTTCATCTTGACGTTTAGGACGCCATCAGAGAACGCTGAGATGATGGCCTCGTCCGTCACCTTGGGGATCTTGAGGCGGGCGCTGTTGAAGCGCTGGATGTATTTCTACAGGGTCTCCCCAGGCTGTTGCTTGATGCGGCGTAGGTCAGCCGCGGTCGGGGGGCAGTCGCGAGTGCCCTGGAAGTTGGCGATCAAGCGGCTGCGCATTTCATCCCAGGAGGAGATCGAGCCCGGAGGCAGGTTCAGGTGCCATGTACGTGCACCGTCCTTGAGCTCCATGGGAAACCAGTTCGCGATGACCTTCTCGTCTCTGTTGGCCGCCTCGATGCCCAGCTCGTAGAGCTGCAAGAACTCCGTGGGGTTGGCGGTGCCGTCGTAGCGAGGAGGCAGGTCCGGCTTGAACTTGCCCGGCCAGGCGATGCTACACAGCTCGGTCGTGAAGGCGCGACAACCTGTTGTGGGCACCGGAGCCCTTTGCGGGCGTGGGGCTTGCTCTTGGTGGTACCCGCACACTGATGCCAGGGGGAGTACGGGGTCTTGGCGCGCTGGTGCGGGGACGCGGTCTTGTCATGCTGGTGCAGGAAGCACGGGAGCGCCTTCTTGAGGTCGAGGGATTTCTTGGCAGCTTCTTTCTTGTCGCGCGGGCACTCGATGTGGTGGGACACATCCAGCGGTTGTGCGCCTTGGAGCCAGGGCGCCGTCTTGGGGGAGAGGTGGCGGAGGCGCTCCCTGAGCCGTGTCGCCCATGCCGGATGGAGGGCAAGGCAGCGAGAGGGACGGCGCGGGAGATCCCCTGCGGTGCTGACGAGCTCGGTGATGCGAGCAAGCCATTCTTCGTAGAGGTCGTCGATGGAGCGGTAGTGCAGGAGCTCACATGCAAGGAGCAACGCGGCCTACACGTCCGTGGGGGCGCGATGAGCGTGAGACGACGAACCAACTGGGGTTAGCGACAGACTAGCGGTGCGGCCTTCCCACCGCACCGAGGGGTGCAACGAAGATGCTTGCTGTTTGTTCCCCACCGGGCCGGTGGCGGCGTTGGCGGCAGGCGATGGAGAATGACGGCCCACCGATGGGAGCCGTGTGGGCGACGCGAGCGTCGAGAGCAGCCTGACGCTCGGTGCGGGCTCGGCGAGTGTCTGCCATGGATGCAACGAAGAGATAGGACGCGGATCAGCGGAAAGAAGATTTCGGCGCACCCCCACCTAGCATGCCAAATGTCGGATATCGGGTTCCGGAAAAACCCTTAAGGTTCAAACACTGGGGTGCGCATGAAGATCTCTCCCTACCGAAACACGCCCCCAGCCTCGCCGCGATTTCTAAGCTAGCTTGATGAACAACACAAGAGACACGAGATTTATACAGGTTTGGGCCACCGTTGTGGTGTAATACCCTACTCCTTTGTGTGGTGGTGGATTGCCTCTTGGGCTGATGATGAACAGTACAGGGGAAGAACAGCCTCGCGAGGAGAGGTGTTCTTATGGTGGTGTCGTGTTCTACTTAGGAAGGATCCGATCCCCTTCTACTGTGGTGGCTAGCTCTATTTACAGAGGCCCTGGTCCTCTTCCCAAATATTGAGCATGAAGGGATCCAACAACGGCCATTTTGGAAGGGGACAACTAGTACAAGCTATCATGACTAAAGGTGGTCTTCGCGTGCCAAAGGTGCTGGTGACGACGCCGTCTTGGGCTCCACGGTGACCTCCGTCCTGCCGTCCTGCTGGTCTTGATCTCGTCGCACCGATATGGAAACCTTTGCCTGATGCCGTGGTACTCCGCGCCTGCGCTTTCCCCCTTTGCACCAAAGAGGAAACAAGGACACTGCGCGGGCTAGCGCCCGCCTAGCGCCCGCCTGGTCTTGATCGTCATGGCTTGCATCATGGGCACCTTGCGAGGTACTCCTTGCCTTGATCTCTCGGCCTCCTCGTGAGCCTGCCTAGTGAGGCCGCCCCAGAGGAGGCCTTGCATCGTCCGCCCCGCGAGGCTTGGCCCCTCGCGAGGGTCTTGAGTGTTTGGTTGGTGTAGACGGGTCATACAGGGCCACCAATTGAGCCACGCTGTAGGCCGCACGCAGGCAAGTCTGGAGACCCCCGTTCCCAGAACGCCGACAGAGACATACCCATAGGATTTGTATAAGCTATTCTATAAGCCCAAAGTGCATCATCTAATTTCTTAGACCAATTCTTCCGGGACATATTGACAGTCTTTTGCAAGATTAGTTTTATTTCTCTATTGTTAAGTTCAGCTTGACCACTAGACTCAGGATGATAAGGTGATGCAATTCTATGGTTAACATCATACTTATCAAGCATTTTACGGAAAGCACCATGAATAAAGTGTGAACCACCATAAGTCATTAAATACCTAGGGACTCCAAACCTTGGGAAAATAACTTTTTACTAGAGGTGTTGTGATCAGCACTATTGGATGGAATAGTTTCTACCCACTTAGTAACATAATCAACAGTAACCAAAATATGTGTGTATCCGTTAGAGGAAGGAAAAGGTCCCATGAAATCAAATCCAAACATCAAATGGTTCAACAACAAGTGAATAATTCATAGGCATTTCTTGACGCTTATAGATATTACGTATTATTTGACATTCATCACAAGACGAGACAAACTTACGGGCATCCTTGAAGAGAGTAGGCCAATAAAAACCAGATTGTAATACCCTATGAGCGGTTCTATCTCCCGTGTGATGTCCTCCATAAGCTTCAGAGTGACATTTCCATTGGATTCGTTCCTCTTCATGCTCAGGTACCCAATGTCTAATAATACCATCTACTCCTTCTTTATAAAGATGTGGGTCATCCCAAAAGTAATGTCTTAATTCATAGAAGAATTTTTTCTTTTGTTGGTATGTGAAGCTAGGTGGTGTGTATTTAGCAAAAATATAATTAGCATAGTCAGCATACCAAGGTGTACTATTAGAAACATTTATCACATCTAATTGTTCATCAGGAAAGCTATCATTAATAGGTTGTGGGTTATCGAGAATATTTTCAAGCCTAGACAAGTTATCAGTTATGGGGTTCTCTGCTCATTTCCTATTAGTGATATGCAAATCAAATTATTGTAGCAGAAGAACCCACCTAATGAGTATAGCTTTAGCATCTTTCTTTTCAATAAGATATTTTATAGCAGCATGATCAGTGTGAACAATTACTTTAGAATCAACAATGTAAGATCTGAATTTATCACAAGAAAACACCACTGCTAAGAATTATTTTTCAGTAGTAGCATAATTTCATTGAGCATTGTCTAGAGTTTTACTAGCATAATGAATAACATTCAGTTTCTTATCAACTCTTTGTCCTCGAACAGCACAAACGGCATAATCACTAGCATCACACATAATCTCAAAAGGCAAGTTCCAATCAGGTGGTTGAACAAAAGGTGCAGTAATTAAGGCTTTCTTTAGTGTTTCAAAGGCATCCAAACAATCATCATCAAACACAAAGGGAATATCATTTAGCAAAAGATTCATAAGAGGCCTGGAAATTATAGAAAAGTCTTTGATAAACCTCCTATAGAAACCAGCGTGACCAAGGAAACTACAAATACCTTTAATATCTTTAAGACAAGGCATTTTCTCAATTGCATCAACCTTGGGTTTGTCCACCTCAATGCCTCTTTTAGAAATTTATGGCCCAAAACAATACCTTCGTTAACCATAAAGTGGCACTTCTCCCAATTCAAGACAAGATTTGTTTTTTCACATCTCTGGAAAACTCGATCAAGATTGCATAAACAGTCATCAAAAGACTTCCCGTAAACAGAAAAGTCATCCATTAAATCCTCAACAATATTTTCACAAAAAGCAGAGAATATAGCAGTCATACATCTTTGAAAGGTAGCAGGTGAATTACATAGACCAAAAGGCAAAAGTTCCAAAAGGACAAGTAAAAGTGGTCTTTTCTTGATCAGATTGTAAAACATGTATTTGTGAAAAGCCAGAACATCCATCAAGAAAGCAGAAATGTGTGTGATTAGATAATCTTTCTAACATTTGATCAATAAAAGGCAGAGGGTAATGATCTTTTCTAGTTGCTTTGTTTAATTTCCTATAATCAATTACCATCCTATAGCGTGTGACAATTCTCTGTGGAATGAGCTCATTCTTATGAATAGGAACAACAGTAATACCTCCCTTCTTAGTGACACAATGAACATGACTTACCCATCTACTATCAGCTATAGGATTAATTATACCTGCTTCCAGAAGTTTCAATATTTCTGTTCTTACCACCTCTTTCATTTTTGGATTTAACCGGCGTTGGTGATCAACAACGGGTCTAGCATCAGGTTCCATATTAATCCTGTGCTGACATAGAGTGGGACTACTGCCCTTAAGATCGTCAAGAGTATATCCAATAGTAGCCCTGTGCTTCCTTGGAACTTTCAATAATCTTTCTTCTTCATGTTATGAAAGGTTAGCACTAATAATAACATGATATATCTTTTTCTCATCAAGATAAGCATATTTCAGAGTTTCTGGCAATTGTTTGAATTCAAACATAGGATTACCCTTAGGTGGAGGAGGACCTCCTAGTGTTTCAATAGGCAAATTGTGTTTAAGCAGATGTTGTTGTTCGAAAAAGATTCTATCTATTTCATTTCTTTCACGCATATGCAAATCATTTTGATGGTCTATCAAATATTGTTCCAAAGGATCGGTAGGAGGCACAGCAATAGAAGCAAGACCAATAATTTCATCCTTACTAGGAAAATCTTTCTTATGAGGTTGTCTACTAAACATGGAAAAATTAAATCGATGAGATTCACCACCAAAGCTAACACCGAGAGTTTGTTTCTCAAAATATATTTTAGCATTGACGGTGTTCAAAAAAGGTCTAGAAAAAATAATGGGACAAAAGTCATCTTGTGGGGAGCTAACAACAATAAAGTGAGAATGGTATTTTATTTTCCCACACAAGACTTCAACATCTCTGAAATCCCAACTGGTGATATAGTATCTCTGTTAGCAAGTTTAATAGTGACATCTATGCCTTCTATTTCACAAGGTGCCATTTCATCTTTATTTTCTTGATATAAGGAGAAAGGAATAGCACACACAGTAGCACCTAGGTCACGTAACCATGATAACAGTGATCTCCTATCTTAACTAAGACAACAAGCATGGCAACGACTGGTCTATGTTTATCTTTTCCTTCAGGTTTGGCAATTCTAGAAGCTTCATGATAGAATTAAATAACATGCCCATCAATATTATCGACTATGAGATCTTTAAACATAGAAACACTAGGCTCAACTCTGATTTGTTCAGATGGTTTGGGTATTCTAACATAACTTCTGTTAACAACAGGTGAAGCTTTAGCATGTTCCTTCATCCTAACAGGGAAAGATGGTTTTTCAATATAAGCAGTGGGAACAACTGGACCAACATTGTAAATGGTAGTTTCTACTTTATCTATTACCGGTTCTTTAATTAACGTCTTCTTTAATTGGTGGGTGATATCTAAACCACTTCTCCTTAGGGAGATCAACATGAGTACCAAAAGATTCACAAAAGGAAGCTACTATCTCAGAGTCAAGTCCATATTTAGTGCTAAACTTTTGAAAAGCATTAGTGTTCATAAAAGATTGAACACAATCAAACTTAGGTTCAATACCTGACTCTTTACCTTAATCGAGTTCCCAATCTTCAAAGTTGCGTTCAATTCTTTCCAAAAGATCCCACCAGAATTCAATAGTATTCTTCATAAAATAGCTAGTACAAGAAGTATCGAGCATGGATTGATCGTTATGAGAAAGTCGAGCATAAAAATTCTGAATAATAATTTCTCTTGAGATCTCATGATTGGGACAATATAATATTGACTTAAGCCTCCCCCAAGCTAGAGCAATACTTTCTCCTTCACGAGGCCAAAAATTATATATATAATTCCAATCACGATGAACTAGATGCATAGGATACTTTTTTGATGAAATTCCAATTTCAACCGATTCTAGTTCCAAGATCCAATATCATCGCATAGCCTATACCATGTCAATGATTCTCCCTTCAAAGATAAAGAGAAAAACTTCTTCTTATCTTCATCTCCGGGCAAACCTTCAAGCTTAAACAATCCACAAATTTCATCCAGATATATCAAGTGCATATCAGAATGTTCGGTTCCATCTCCTCCATAAGGATTAGCTAGCAGTTGTTCTAACATACCCAAAGGAATTTCATATTCAATATTTTCAGTAGGTGCAGTAGGTTGAGGGGCAACTAATTATGGTTCCGTTCGAGGTGAAGATACCCCGAACCAACCACTCAAAGGATTGTTTTCCATAGTAGCAAGTGACAATAAATTTCAGCATGTAGTAATAGTGTTTCCTTACCAATTTCCACTTACGAAGAGCGATTCACTCCCCGGCAACAGCGCCAGAAAATAGCCTTGACAACCCACAAGCACATGGGGTCAATTGTAGCCTTTTTTATAAGTAAGAGTGCCGAACCCAACAAGGAGCAGAGGGAAATGACTAGTGGTTTTCAGCAAGGTAATGTCTGTAAGTGCTAAAATTGTAAGTAGCGGAGTAGTTTGATAGCAAGATAATTTGTAACGAGCATGTAACAATAGTAGTAACAAAAGTTCAGAAAGGTAGCCCAATTCTTTTGAGGTAAAGGACATGCCAAAATGGTTTCTTATGATAAGCAAAGTGTTCTTGAGGGTACACGGGAATTTCATCTAGTCACTTTCATCATGTTGGCTTAATTCGTGTTCGGTACTTTGATAATTTGATATGTGGGTGGACCGGTTCTTAGGTGCTGTTCTTACTTGAATAAACCTCCTACTTATGATTAACCCTCTCGCAAGCATCCGCAACTAAGAGAAAAGTATTAAGAATAAATTCTAACCATAGCACTAGACTTTTGGCTCCAATCGGTCCCCTACGGAATAGCACATAAACTGGGGTTTAAGCTACTGTCATGTAGTCGACGTTCACATGACACCACTTAGAGAATGACAACATACATATCACCAAAATATCGAACACATATCAAGCTCACATGATTACTTGCAACATGATTTCTCCCATGACCTCAAGAACGAAAGTAACTACTCACAAATGATAAACATGCTCAAGATCAGAGGGGTATTAAATAGCACAATGGATTTGAACATATAATCTTCCACCAAATAAACCATATAGTAATCAACTACAAGATGTAATCAACACTACTAGTCACCCACAAGCACCAATCTATAATTTTGATACAAAGATTGAACACAAGAGATAAACTAGGGTTTGAGAGGAGTTGGTGCTGTTGAAGATGTTGATGAAGATTACCCTCCCCAAGATGGGAGAGTTGTTGGAGATGATGATGACGATGATTTCCCACTCCGAGAGGGAAGTTCCCCCGGCGGAATTGCTCCACCGGAGGTCAAAATTTCTCCTTCCCAAGTTCCGCCTCGAGATGGCGGCGCTTCGTCCCGGAAGTCCTTCTCTGATTTTCTCTAGGTCAAAATGACTTATATACCAAAAGATGGGCACCTGAGGTGGGCCGAGGAAGGCAACATCACCAGGGCACGCCTGGGCCTCCTGGCGCACCCAGGTGGGTTGTGCCCACCTAGTGGCCCCCCTCTGGTACTTATTTGCTCAAATAATTCTTAAATATTCCATAAAAATCCTCGGGAAGTTTTTGCTCATTTGGGGTTGTGCAGAATAGATATCTTGACATAGCTTTTTCAGGTCCAGATCTCCAGTTGCCAGAATTCTCCTCCTTTGTGGATACCTTCCATATTATGAGTGAAAAGGCATTAGAATTACTCCAAAAAGCATTACTATACAATAAAACAACATAAATAACAGTAGGAAAACATGATGAAAAATGGACATATCAGTCATCCCTTGCGGGGCAAGGCATGACTTCTTAGAGAAGTTTAAAGTTCCAGTTGATGCCACCATCACATTCTAGTGCACCCTCATGAAGATGTTGAAGGCCCAAAAATTCAATTGTCTTGTCACCAATGACGCAAACTGCATCTACTTCAGTTGCCCTGGTTGGAAAGCCCTTGCAAATGCTTATGAGATGGAAGCTTGGGAGAGAGCCATGTTCTACCTCGACTACGATCATGACGAGATCATAGTCTACTACAAGCCTGCTGGCAACGATGATGGTTCACTTACTACGGACCATGACCCTGACTCCGCCCGTCGAAAAGTCGTAGTTAGCTAGTTGGCATGCATGGAAGATACCATGTTATTATCACTCTATTTATTTTAACTTGTACATTCATATGTGTGTTACTTTGCCTACTTTGTTGAACTATATACATAAGTGCATTGTTGAACATAAAAGTTGTCATTGGGTCTATTTATTGTTGATTTATTGACTGTTCTTAAACTGGATTATGCTGTCATGTTGGTTGAAATCGCGGTTGTACAACTTTTATTCCAAATTTGAAAATCAAATTACTAGCGTCGAGAAAACATGGAATGTCACACCTGATGACTAATACTGCTGGCATGGACAATGCAGCACGCCATTACCGTCCAAAATACTGATGGCATAGGTGCCAACGCCAGCGCTAATTTTTAACACTGGCGCCATATTGCTGGCATTGGGTGTCCATGCCATCCAGGCTGTTTTTGGCATGCCTTTTCTCCACTAGATCATGGTTGTGATGGACGCACGACTAAGTCCTCACACTAGGACATCTGCCGTGACAAAACCACGGTAGTTGGCGCCCACCATTGGGCTAGTGCATGGTGGTTTCGAGTTCTTGAAAGGATCTTTTCTAGGGATCGAGGGATACGCCATTGGCAAGATGACGAAGAGTCACCACGGCAAGCTATACATCGACGACGCCAGCTGGGCCCCCCAGGCTAACTCAATCGAGTACGGGTATCGAGTCCCCTTTGGTGGAATCCATGTCTTCATCGGCAAGATCGCCAGGTCTGAGCCCAGGGCAGACATATGCACTGACCTCGTCGAATCGACTCGGCGCACACCACCTTCTCGGATCCAAGCTGGCCAGAAGCATGTCTTCGTTTGTTTCACGCAAGGTGTGGAACTTGCGAAAAATTCCATGTCTGGAGGAGAGACTCTCGTCTACTCAGATGGTGAGTCCTCGACCGGGGAGACTGAATTAATCTACCAGCTTCATGGCGGCGGGCTTGGGGGTTGTTCTAATGGCAAGATTATTCTGGACCCCTATGAGTCGTCGTGCCAAGCTGCCATCTTCATGGCGGGGATGGCGCCGGCTCTCAATTCTTCGGCAGCTGGGGTAACATAAACAATTGACCCTTCAGCATCCGGCTCAGCCAGGCCTCCAGCTCAAGTTCTATCTCAGCTGGTGACCGCCCTGACAACCTTGCTGGGAAGGGAGGTCACTTTAGAAAACCAAGTGGAACACCATTCGAAAATTGAGAAACTTCGGTAACAGATGACTAAGGCCTAGGAGGATATCAACGCTGGAAGCACCCGGATAGTCGCGTTGCAGGCGCAGGTTAATGTAGAGGCAGAACGCTTGAAGACGGAGGCTTGGCGTCTAAACCTTGATCAGAACACTTCCAATGCAGTCTACCAGAGGAGATAACTGAGTCGCTTACCTCTAAAAGCACAAGTGCTCACCGGGTGATTTTGGTAATTAATGTCAGCATATCTTTTGTTGTACTAATAGTTCTATCTAGCATATTTCAGATAAGTTTAACAATGCAGTTGCAGGACAAGAGGATGTGGAATCCCTTCAAAATGATAAGTACAAAGTTTGGCGAAAGCTCAAGACTCTTCATTTCTATTATAGTGATCCAAGATCACATTGAGTCCATATGAAAGCCAATACTATTAAAAGGGGATGAGGTGTTGCTTAATGGTCCACTTTCTCAAGTGCTTAGTGATATTGCTCCAAACCCTTAGCCACTTTTTCCATCCAAATATGTCCAAAACCGAAATCCAAACTCGGCCCCACCGATACTTCCTACCGACAGCCATCGAGTTTACTTGACATAGCCACTTCCAGAAATCCTAATGATTCGGTCTCACCGATACTGATCTTGGTCTCACCAAGATGGCCTTGCCAGCGCTCTGAGATCTATTGCATTTCGCTTCAGTCTCACTGAGTTCATGCAATCTATCTCACTGAGTTGGATTGACAAATTATTTGTTGCTTATTGATTCACCTCGGTTCCACCGAGTTGATGCAATCGGCATGACCGAGATGATGTTTGCCCTAAGCCCTAGTACATCAGTCCCACCGAGTTGTTCCAGTCGGTCCCACCGAGATTCCTAGCATTCATATTTTTGAACTGATCGGTCTCACCGAGTTTTCTGATCGGTGCCACCGAGATGGGTCAAAAGTGTGTAACGGATGGATTTTGTGTGGAGGCTATATATACCCCTCCACCCCCTTCTCCATTTGTGAGAGAGCCATTAGAACATGCCTACACTTCCACCACCCATTTTCTGAGAGAGAGAGCCATGATAACCCGCAAGTATAGGGGATCAATTGTAGCCTCTTTTGATAAGTAAGAGTGTCGAACCCAACGAGGAGCTAAAGGTAGAACAGATATTACCTCAAGTTCTATCGATCACTGAGGGAGTCCTGGATTAGGGGGTGTCCGGATGGCCGGACTCCCGGACTATGAAGATACAAGATTGAAGACTTCGTCCCATGTCCGGATAGGACTTTCCTTGGCGTGGAAGGCAAGCTTGGCGATATGATATGAAGATCTCCTCCCATTGTAACCGACTCTATGTAACCCTAGCCCTCTCCGGTGTCTATATAAACCGGAGAGTTTTAGTCCATAGGACGAACAACAATCATACCATAGGCTAGCTTCTAGGGTTTAGCCTCTCTAATCTCGTGGTAGATCAACTCTTGTACTACCCATATCATCAATATTAATCAAGCAGGAGTAGGGTTTTACCTCCATCGAGAGGGCCCGAACCTGGGTAAAAACATGGGTTAATTATCCTTTTGCCCTCAGTGGTGTCTCTGTGCTCAGTTTTGCCCTCAGATGCAAATTGTCCTCAGTTTTGCCCCTAGTCCATGCACAGCTACTATGACGAGGCCAAACGGCCATATTTGGGTCCATTCCGTCCGCCAGCGTTAAGTTGTGGGTCCGGAGCTTACACGTGGGATCGTGTGGACATGGGTCCAGAGCTGACATGTAGGCCCGTGCAACTAAATCCCCAAATCATTCATAGCTCACTCTGCCCATCTGCTTCCCCGCAAGCCGGCTGACCTGCGCCGCCGCCGGCACTTGCGCCGCGGCCAGGACCTGCCCCGCCACCAGCTGCACGCCTACTCCATCACTACCTTTCTGCGCCTACGCTCCACGGCTGCCTGCGACGCCCGCCACCTTCCTGCGATGCCCGCCACCTTCCTGCGATGCCACAGGTGGGGCGCCCGCCACCTGCTCGAGCCACGGCGCGGCCTCCTTCCGTGCGCCCGGCCGGAGCGCTCAAAGGTGGGGGGCTGCTGGAGCTATTTGAACTAGGAGGTAGAACCCTAGGGCGAAATGGAGAGCAGTGGCGACCCCGGAGTATTTGGTGAGGCACGCATCGGGCCGGAGATCCGCTGCGTCCACAACTGGGTTCCCGAGGGGTAAGTATCGCCTCCTGTTTAGATTGAGCTTAGTTGTGCATTTGAACACTCGATTCGAGTAGGTTTTCCCAATTAGTGTGCTAATTGCGTCTCTGTTTTTCGCTGGTTAGGATGGAGTTGCGGTTTGCTTTCTTGATGCACATTAGAATGGACCGGTACATGTTCGATGCAAAGGATCAGAAGAAATACCAAGGAGGTTTTGATTATCGGTTGCCAATGGCTAGTAATTGGAGTTTCAGACAATTTGGGGAGGTAATTTGTAGCCAATATCCTTGGGGTTTGCTTGATGAAGTGGTATACAAATACAATGATGGGGAAAATAAATGGGTGGCAGTTAGTAATGATGAAGAGCTAGATACCATGTTTGTTAGGCATAAAGATAAAGATAATTTTCATGTGAGGCTACAAGTTGATGTGCTTGAGCAGGCATTTGGACCTAGGATGACGGGTGCAACATCTCGGGGAGAACCAAGTCTTCATAATGGCATCTCTAGCCAGAACAGTTCAGTTGGTGCACGATGACGTGGTGGCTCGACAAGTGTGGGCAATAGCAGTAGGGTCCCCCTTGAAGTGTAGCATGATGACTACAATTCTAGGGTTGATGAAGAGAAGCTATATCTGATGTTATTCGGAATTTACGACGGGCACCTCGGGTTGATAACCAAGATGAGGCTCACAATGCAGTCCGTGTGGATGATGACGCGGTGGGTGAGGACGAAGACCTTGCAGCTGTTGAATGGGACCCTTTGAACCCTAATTTGGAAGAAGGTATAGTTTTTGCATCCATGAATGAGTGTAGAAATGCAGTTGTGACATACTGCATCAAGGTAGAACGTACTTTCAAAGTTGACAAGAGCGATCAAGTACGTTACAGAGTGCACTGTCCGACTGAGGGTTGTCCATGGAGGTTGCTCGCATCTAAAATGCGTAATAGCACTAATGTTCAGGTCAAAGTGAACACTTTTAAGCACACATGCCAGGAATCAACCCTTAGGAAGGATACAATTAGTAGAGCCAAGTTAAGATGGGTGGCAGAAGAAGTAAAGAAGTGGGTGAAAGAAAACCAGCAAGTGGGTCCAAAGTAATTGCAGAAGAACATCAAAGATAAATTCAAGATAGATTTACCATACATGAGGTTGTTCAATGGTAAACAACATGCTATGGATTCTATTTATGGTAACTGGTAGGAAAGTTTTCAATTGTTGTATTCATTCAAAGGTGAAGTGGAGAGGACAAGC
The DNA here is from genome assembly GCF_002162155.2 of Triticum dicoccoides. Taxonomy (NCBI): domain Eukaryota; kingdom Viridiplantae; phylum Streptophyta; class Magnoliopsida; order Poales; family Poaceae; genus Triticum; species Triticum dicoccoides. The sequence goes on along the minus strand of NC_041383.1, from coordinate 321,049,503 downwards.
CCAGGTAGTATTGTAGATATTGATCACCACACCGTGGAGTACACATTCAGGGGAGTGACAAAGACCAAGGAATGCTTTAGGAGGGTTTTTGTCTGCTTTGAGGCTTGTCACCGGGGTTTTTTGGCAGGTTTCAGGCCTTATTTGCCATTGATGCCACTTTTCTCACAGGGAGGTTTAAAGGACAGTTAGTAGCTGCTTGTGTAGCTGATGCACACCGTTTTGTATTTCCAGTTGCCTACGGTGTGTTGGAGACAGAGTCTGAGGAGAGCTGGACTTGGTTTTTGCATAATCTGCGTCGGGCTATTGCACATCCCAATGGGTTGGTCATTCATACAGATGCCTGCAAAGGTTTAGAAGTGGCTGTGGACAATGTGTTCCCTGGAGTAGAGCATAGGGAATGCATGTGTCACCTTGCTGCAAATTTCATGAAGAAATTCAAAGGAAAGGTGTATACCGACAATTTATGGCCAGCATCTTTGACTTGCAGTGTGAAGAAGCACAACTACCACTTGAGGCAGTTATACATGAATACCAAAGTGAAAGAATACTAGGAAACACACCACTCCAAGTTATGGGCCAGAAGCCAATTCAGTGAACTGAGAAAAGTTGACTATGTGCACAATAATCTAGCAGAGTCTTTCAACTCAACGATCCGGAAACTAAAGGGTCATTATGTGGTGGATTGGCTGGACAGGATAATGATAGAATACATGCAAAAATTTCATTATCATGCAGTAATAGCCGAGGCAAAACTCATGGGCCACATTATCATCCCTGCCGTGATGAATGGACTGAAGCAGAAAACAATAGGCTTGGAAATGAACATGACTCTTTGCTCGGGTACCACAGCAGAGATATCGTATTTGGATAAAGAGAAGAGGGAATGGAGATATCCAGTGGATTTAGAAGCTAGAACTTGTAGTTGTAGGCAATGGCAGATAACTGGGTTGCCATGCATTCATGCCTTGTTTTTCATCACTTCTCTCCCTGGTCCAGCAGGGAACATTCAGCAGTATGTGCATGATTACTACTCTGTTGCAAGGTTCAAAGCCACATATGCTTATGCCTTGCCTGCTATGGAGGGAAAACAACAATGGGACATGGTGGACCCTGGATTCAAGCTTTGCGCTCCAGTTCTGAAGAGAGTAGCAGGTAGACCAAGGAAGAGTCGAATCAGACCTCGCAGCGAAGGAGCTGGACTTGGAGCGAGGAAGCGGAAGTGCACAAGATGTGGTGGGTCTGGTCATTTCGGTAAGTATTGTGATAACACAGTAGATCCAGCGTTCGGAGAGAGTTTTGATGAAGGCTTCGATGAAAATGATGGACAGCAGCCGGTTGCATCAGATGAGGATTTTGACGAGGTTCGAGATGATGATGGTCAACAGCCGCATGATTTTGACGATGATCCAAGTGAGGCTCCAAATAGTGATCATGGTGATCCAAGTGAGGCTCCAAATAGTGATCATGGTGATCCAAGTGAGGCTCCAAATGATGATCATGGTGATCCAAGTGAGGCTCCAAATGATGATCTTGGTGATCCAAGTGAGGCTCCAAATGATAATCATGATGATCCAAGTGAGGCTCTAAATGGTGACCAACCTTCTGTTGTTGTGAGTTCTGCTAGGTATGTAAATTTTGCAAGGGTCAAATACTACTGTACATTTATGGGTCACTTGACATGATCTCATTACCCTTTATGTTTTACACAGCTCTATGATAGGTTTGAAGAAGACGCACAAGGTACCGACAACCAAGAGGAGAAGAGAAGAAGCAATGAGCAAAAGGTGCACAAGGAGCAAAGTGATGGCAAGAAGCTCAAGGAACAGACAGAAGCCCGAACGCTATATGTGAATAATTATGAAACATTACGAATAATGTTGTATATCTGTTGGATGATGTTAGAACTATGTTTGGCATGATGTTTAAATCTGTTGGATGATGTTTGAATGAGCACATGGTTTTTCCTTTTTTTGATTTTTTTGAATTTTGTTTTGCTCATTTGAATTCTGGTCAAACTTAACTTTGACCAAGATTTAAATAAGTGTAAAACATCAAAATGAAAAACTAAGCCTGGATCCTTCTTAGTCAATCCAAAATGAAGCTGTGGTGAGGTTTTTGAAATTTTCATGAAAAATGTGCTAAAATGAGGGTCCAAAGGTAGGGTAAACGACCTCATCTCTAAGCAAGTTTTTTTTCGACCTTGTCTAAATCAGCCAAATAACTTTCCTAAACATATATTCTATATATTCTATATATACGGACTATGTGCGCTGGTTTTTCCATTTTTTGATTTTTTTAAATTTGTTTTGCTCATTTAAATTCTGGTCAAACTTAACTTTGACCAAGATTTAAATAAGTGTAAAACATCAAAAATGAAAAACTAAGCCTGGATCCTTCTTAGTCACTCTAAAATGAAGCTGTGGTGAGTTTTTTGAAATTTTCATGTTTATTTCCCCAAAACACTTCTCTTCAATTCATACAAAAGAGTTTGAGATACTCGAGATATCATACAATACACATGAACTTATCGTTTAAATGTATGTAAATGTTGTTTATCAATTTAAATCGTTAGTATATGACATAAGAAGACTATGTGCGCATGTTTTTTATTTTTCTGATTTTTATTTAATTTATTATGCTCATTTGAAATCTGGTCAAACATAGCTTTGACTGCTCCAAACCCCTCCCAAACCCCGCTAACCCTAGGGCTGAACCAGGACCGTTCATCTAACCCTAGCACTGAACAAGGGCCGTCGATCTAACCCTTATAGAAGGAATCTGTGGGGAGGAGGGGGGCAATCCGCGAGATGCAATCTGATTGGCTGGGAGATTCATTTTTTAAACAAGTATTGGGTGCGCTGGATGGACCGTTGGGCCGTCTTGTTGTCTGGGCCTGAGACCGCTGAGAGCGCAGTAAATAGGCCGTCTCAGCCATTCCAGGCCTTGCATGTATGCATGGGAGGCGGCGACGTGCATAGGCTGCGACGTGGGTTTGCATGCGCGGGAGGCTACGACGTGCATGCATGCGAGCGAGGCGTGGTAGGCGCGCTAGGCTAGCGAGGCCAGCTAGGTGGTTCAACGAGTCAGATGCACTGTCCGGTCAAAGAGCCATGCAGTGCTTCAAATGCACGCACGCGCCCCATGCATGCATCGTTTTTGTGCAAAAATTGAAGAGTGCAAAGCGTAACGGATACACACACACATTCGGATTCACACACGCACCGTTCTCACCCTTTCTCTCTTCCTCTCCCACCCACAGGACTATAAATGGGGTGCCTATCTTCCTCTCCCACCCATAAGCCAGATCCGATCCATTCTCTCCAACTTCAAACAGCCAATCGACTGAGCCCTCCCCAAGCGAGACCTTGCAGTTCAACGGGCCGACCTTCAGCCATCCGCCTGTCGTGCCGTAGCAGTGCTACCCACCGGGCGTGCTCGTGGAGAGGGAGCTCTGCGTGTGGGCTTTTTCAAGGTGGAGGGGTTCCGTCGAACTCACCCGCGCCTTCCTCAGAGCCGGCTATGCCCACCTCCCACGGGGCTCGCCGAGGATGTTCATCGTCAACGAGGTTCGTCACCGTGGAGGCATCCTCCTACTTCTCACGGTCACCTTCACCAACCCGTTTGACGCGCGCGAGCTCCTCGGCCAAGTCTTTTGGTGCGGCTGCGAGGCCATCTTCTTCACCGTCTACAACATCTACACCAACTACGAGAACATCTTCCCCACTCCAGCCGGGATGCACTCCCTTCCCTACGACGACGAGGAGGAGGTGTGAAGATGAAGACAGTGTTGAAGGGGCGCGCGCGGCCAAAGTGGAAGGACGAGATCAAGATGAAGGCTATTTAGTTTTTTATCTATTGCTTTTCTATGTCGTGTCGTGCCGTGTCATGTTTCGTCATGTGTCCGTGAACTGTCCGTGAACTTATTATTGTAATGGTACTTGTGTTGCATCTTATCTAAGTTATTTATTAGGGTTTATTATGTGTGCTAAAAAATGTCCGTGCCCAAGAATATAATTTCTTCCCTAAACCAAGTCATGAAGCTCGAGAACTTGTGGTTGTCATTCAAAAGAGGGGGTGAGAAGCCCTCTGTTTTATTCAAAAATAATAAGTCATGAACTAACATCCAAATTTATTCCGTTTAAATCCTAAACCAAGTGAGACTCTAACACTAAACCAAGTGCCACTATAACCAAAACCACGTGGCAGTGAAAACATACGTTTTCAACCTTCCAACCCTCCAAAATTTCAGTGCAAAACAAAGGAAAACCACTCTCACGCGTGTGCAAACATTCACGGTCTCACATTTTTTTTGACAAATTTCACAGTCTCACTATGTATACACTCCTTCCCTACCCATGTCAAACTCTTGCCATCTGTCCTAGCGGTTACCAGCGCAGCCCTAAACACCACTAACCCACGCGGTCTTGGGTTCGAGTCCCCAGCCGCACCAATTTTTTGTGCATTTTCCACCCTTCATTTTTTTGACAAATTTCACAGTCTCACTATGTATACCTTGCTTCCCTACCCATGATAAACTCTTGCCATCTGTCCTAGCGGTTACCAGTGCAACCCTAAACACCACTAACCCACGCGGTCTTGGGTTCGGCTCCCCAACCGCACTAATTTTTTGTGCATTTTCCACCCTTCATTTTTTAGATAAATTAGTTTCTACTCAATGTAATGCCCTTAAAAATGTTCATTTATTTTGGCACTAGGTGTAAACATCTACCAGAGCTGAGGCACATTTTCCATGACATTTTGGCCTTTGATTTAAATCATGGTGTATTTGATGTCGCACCCTAGCTAGTCATGCATTAGAGTGTTGCATCATGTTTATTCTTTCATCAGAAACCTGAAATGGGGATGACAGAACCCCCAGTCCCCTCTGAAACCAATTAGGGTTTACTAAAAACTTTTTCAATGAACCTGAAATGCCCTTCTAAAATGCCCATCATTTTTGTCTTGGTTCAGAACCTCTGCCAAAAGTGATGCACATTTTCCTAGGCCATCTTAGGGTTTTTGAATTAAATCATAAATATTTGAATTTGGGCATTTAAAATTATATAAAATATTTAAATGCTCAAATATCTCCAAACTAAAATGTTTCATGTTGGAAATAATCCAACTATGGACCAGGAGTGGTTTGGTGATTTTAGGAGTTGCCTAAGTATTTTTATTAATTCAACAAAGTTGCAGAAGTATTAAAAAACAGAAAACAGAGAAAAATAGAAAAACCTTACCTGGCGCCAGCACCCGGCCCACCTGCCGGCCCAGCCCAGCGCCGCTCCAGCGAGCTGCTTGCCGGCCAGGCAGGCAGGCAGGTGCCCGACGGCGACCGCAGCGCGCGCCACGCACCTGCTCACCGCCTCGCCGCTCCCCTCGCCCGGTGACGTCGTGGATCGCCCTCCCTCTCTCCCCCGAACCCCCAGACACCCCCTTTCCTCTCCAGCTCCTCCCCCTCGCGCCCCCCCAGCCATGGCCGACGCTACCGCCGCCGTGCCTACGTCGTAGCCGCGCTCCCCTCTGCCCGTGCGTCCTCTCGTCGTGTCCAGGAGCTCCGCCGCTGTCCACTTCATCGAGCAAGCCGAGCCCCGAGCGCTCGCAACGCCCGAGTCCACCGCAACGACCTCGCCCGAACCGCCGTCGCCGGAGATCCCCTTCAACGCCGTCGTCGCTCCGGTCCGTCCCCGGCCGCACCAAGGGCTTCGTCGAACTCCCCGTGAGCTTAGCCATCTTCCCCTCCCTCCTTTTCTTGCTCCCGAGCCGTGTAGCGACCTCCCGGAGCTCAACCGCACCCACCACCGTGGAGCTCGTCGCCGACGTGCTCCCGGTCACCCTCCGGCCACTCCACGGTGTCCATCATGCTCACCGCGTCACGCAGCACCTAACTAGCTACTCCCCGCACCTCACCGACCCCCCTAGCGACAAGTTCGACTTCGGCCGAACTCCGGTGGCCGCCAAAGTCGTCGCCGGCGCCAACTCCGGCCACCCAGACCCCAACGGACTCCACCAAGAGCTGCGGCTCGACCTCAGCTCCTCTCCGGTGGCCTCCGCGGCTCGTTTGGTTGCCGGAACGGCAAAAATCACTTCCGCCGCCGCGTCGGGCTCGCCGGCGGCTAAACGCCGGTGCAGCTGACCCGGGTTTGACCACGGGTGGGCCCTGGTTGACTCCCCTGAGTCTATGACAGGTGGGGCCCAGCCCTGCTAACTAATTAGGATTAGTTTAAATTAATTTTAGTTTAATTAATCACACAGACATGCGGGACCCACTGTCAGGTTTGACCCGGACGTGTCCCGTTGACCTGCTGATGTCACACTGACGTCAAGCTGACGCAGTAATTGATTTTCTGGATTTAATCTAATATAGGAAATTCCAGAATATAGTTTAAACTTCAAAAATTCATAACTTTTATTCTGTAACTCCAAATTAGACAAATTATATATGAAAAATGATCAGAAAAATCCAATCTATCCATCTGTACTATTTTCATGCATGATTAAACAAGTTAACTTGATGTTTAATGCAGAACAAGGAAAAACACTTTAAAGGGCCATGTTTGAGTTTGAAATTTGAATCTTTGATTCAAATTGGTTCAAACCCTTCTGGTCTTAGTTGCATTAGCCCAACTCACTCATATTGCCATGTTTCATGCATGCATCATATTGTTGCACATTGTTTGGTGATGGTTGTGTATCGGTGTTCTTGCGGCAGGTTCTGCCTCCGAGGAGTACCGTGATTACCCTAACAAAGAACCGTATCAGTGCATCGAACCATTAGGCAAGCAACCAACCATTTGATCATATCGATACAATCCCATGTTCTCGCTCCCGCTCTCTTTTACTACATTAAGACAACGCGTTTCAAACTGCTGTGTGCTACGGTAGTTGAACCCACTTCCTCTGCATGACCTGTCATTGCCACAGTAACTAGATGAAACCCACTAGCATGTGTAGGAGTTGATTGAGCCATATGTATGTGTTGTTCCTACCTTGCTATGCCTGCTATGCTTAGAGTCGTGTCAGGTCTGGTTCATCTGGGTGATGGGCTAGAGTGAAATGATTATGTCGGTAATGAGAGTGGTGTGGTGAACACGATTTGGTAAAGGTATCGATGAGAGGCCATGTAGGAGTACATGGTGGGTTGTTTCATTGAAGCCGACCTTAAGCACTGAGACCAATGGAACCTCTCGGCTTCTTATTCACCCTAGTTCTCCGTCCAGGAGTTGCAAGTAGTTTCTGGTGTTTGTAGCCTACTAGAGGCCGTGGACAGCGCTGACCGGAGGGGTGGGCTGTGATGCGGTAGGTACGTGGCCGGGGATACCGGGCACCCGTTAGGTGTCACGGTCCCCTGTACACATCGTTCGGGGCCGCATGGGAAACCTCGGCCGGACTCCCTGCGGATGGAACCTGCATAGGCGATAAACCTGGATTGGAAACTTAGGTGATTAGGTAGGTCGTGGCCGACACCCACGTTGGGCTTCCGCTTGAAGGTTGCCGAGTACATGTCGTGTAAACGACGGTAAGTGGTGAGAGCGTGTATGAAGAAGTACACCCCTGCAGGATTATCATGATCTATTCGAATAGCCGCGTCCGCGGTAAAGGACTACTTGGTTTCCTATACAGTTCATAGACAAGTAGATGGAAACTACTAAAAGCCTCAAGATAAGTGTGAGTGCCGAGGATGGCTCTTCCGTAGGAAGACGGAGGTGGATCCTCGGTAGTGTATTGAAGTGGTGAGTAGTGGACTCGTGTACGCAAAACCATTTCAAGTTGGAGTCTCGTAGGATAGTCTAGCCAAGAGTCAAAGCTGGCTTGCTGCAATAACTCCACCAACCCTTCTTGATAATGTGCATGTATGTAGGATCTGATGTAAGTCTTGCTGAGTACCTTTATACTCATGTTGCTATAATTTACATTTTACAGAAGACGCTGCAACCCCTTCTGATGGGTTCTTCGTAGACGTTGACATCAATGAGTAGGCTAAGGCCCAGGTGGTGATCCTGAGCTTGTGAAGGACCACGTAGTATAGCTAGGCTTTAGAAGCCTCTTTTATTTTACTAGTTGTCTGTACTCAGACAAGCTACTTCCGCTGCTGGTTTGTATGACTGTATGACTTGAATGTTGGGTCGTGTGACCCGTGCCTATGTGTATGTTATGTATGGCTCTCTGAGCCTTATAAAGTACTTGTGTCATAGAGTCATGTTGTGATGCCATGTTGTATTTGCACATACCGAGCATATTGTGTGTATGATATTGAAATGCTTGGTATGTGTGGGATCTGACTATCTAGTTGTTTATCTTTAGTAGCCTCTCTTACCGGGAAATGTCTCCTAGTGTTACCGCTGAGCCATGGTAGCTTGCTACTACTCTGGAACACTTAGGCTGGCCGGCATGTGTCCTTCTTCGTTCCTGTGTCTGTCCCTTCGGGGAAATGTCACGCATTGAGTACCGGAGTCCTGTTAGCCCGCTACAGCCCGGGCTCCTTATCATATGGATGCTAGCGACACTATCATATACGTGAGCCAATAGGCGCAAACGGTCCCGGGAAAAGGTAAGGCAACCCCCGTGGGGATACCGTGCGTGAGGCCGCAAAGTGATATGAGGTGTTACAAGCTAGATCGATGTGACATCGAGTCGGGGTCCTGACAGCGTTGGCATCAGAGCCGGACTGCCTGTAGGTTCTCCAAGCCAAACTGGTCGATGTTGAGTCTAGAAATTCTTTAGTTATATGTAGGGGAATTGTTTGTGGGTTGGAACATAAGGCTCTTTTTACTCCTTTATCTTATGACATTCTGATCTGAGTCAGTCTATTCTTCCACCGGGGGTTAAGGAATTAGGATCTATTCTCTCTATCAGGATCACGTGTTACTAATCAATAGTACCTTATAGGTTTGATGGATACAAGCCTAGTTCAGTTCTACTGTCACACTATGTTGCTAGGATGGACCCAGAACTTGATATGATGCTGTTGAGTGTGTATGAAATCCTTTGTCAAATGTCTCAAAATCCTTCTTGAGCATTTACAGCTGTTATGCTGCCAAAATTTTGCTAGAAATTCTAATGCCTCTGCATTATGGTTGTGCTTTCAGATGGCCACTCGCGACCTCAATCAAGTGGTTCGCCTGACTCGATGCCTAGATGTACCCGGCCATACCGCCATGTTGGTCAGGGTAATGACTGAGGCTGGATACCGTTGGTATCCTGAGTACACGGTCAAAGAGCAATTTCGAGACTTTAATCAAAGCCAGTATCTCTGCACTGTCAGGATATTTCCATCTTATCCTAGATCCACCGAGCCCCTTCACTGCTCCTATGGACTCGGGGTTACTATTGAGATGGCTGTGCAGGACGCCGCCTACTCTATGATGACCATCATGCGAGTCAGGTCTGGCCTATTTTGGGACTCTGATTTCCGGTATATGCCAGGATCACTTCCAGGAGCACAAGGGTATCTCCAGGCTATCTATGCTGACCCCACTCAGGAGGATTCATGGACTCGCACCACTGCTGAGATGCTCGAGGATAAGGACCGTGAAAATCGGGCCTTGAGGCTAGAGCTTTTCAATACCCGTGCTGACCATTGGGCCACGTTGACTCGGTTTGCACCGGCGGTGCAAGCTGGATATTCGGATATGCGCGATCTCTATCCTGTGAGATCTGCTCTGCCAGACGTGATGGGTTGGCGTGATGTAGGAGGCATCACCCCACCTCGCGGTCCCCGCAGGCCACCGTCTGTTGGTCCAAGACCTCATCCTAGCCCCTATGGTCCACAAGCTCCGTGAGATCGTCTGTTTCCGGATGATCATGTTGAGCTTCCAGGCTATGGAGGTGACTTCTACGAGGACTACTACGGATCGGTCTGAGTTAGTGGTAGTATCACTAGTTCGTGCTAGCTGTGTCGTCTATCGTCCTGCGTGACTCGTGGGATATGACCTAGTTTGTACCGCCTTCCGGAGGTATAGAAAAATAATGTATAGGAGCTTGGAATGCCTCCGATGAGATGTAATCCTCTTTTCACTGTAATAGTACCTTGTTTGGTCTAGTACTAAACCTTGTATGGTGTGTATGACGATGGAATAAAGAAGCAGTTTCTGTATCTACCATGTCATACGGATGATCATCTTGCATTCCGAGTTACTCCTTACATTCTGTATTCTATGTCGGAATCTTATCATTCTGACTAAATCATTGTCTTGTTTACCTAGGATGGTCAACACGCGCAATAACCTTGCTCCTCAAGAGCAGGCTGAAGGCAGTGAAGTCAGGAATGCAAATCTGCCTCATCCTCCTTCCCTAGCCGAGGTTATGATGGAAGCCGAAAGAAACAAGCGGGAGACCAACCGTTTGTTGGAGCGTATTGAACAGAACACAGCACACCATCAGAGGACTAACGTGGTGTCACTCAGTGATTTCATCAAGTTACATCCACCCACGTTCCACCACTCCGTCGAGCCTCTCGACGCTGATGACTGGCTTCGCAGTATTTCTCACAAACTGTGCTCCGCGCTAGTAGCCGAGGCTGACAAGGTCACCTTTGCTGCATATCATCTTGAAGGCCCCGCCAGTCTATGGTGGGAGAATTATAGAGCTATGCGCCCAGCGGGCCATGTCACTACTTGGGCTGAATTCAGCGAGGCTTTCCGTGAACATCACATTCCGGAGGGTCTCATGGACCGTAAACGTGAGGAATTTTGCAGTTTCACTCAGGGCCGACTCTCTGTGGATGCTTACAGCAGGGAGTTCGGTAACCTCGCACGATATGCCACTGAGGATGTTTCTACTGATGCCAAGAAGCAAGCAAGGTTCCGTAAGGGGCTTAGTCCTGAGCTTCGCCGCGACCTCCGTCTGCATGAGTGCACATCTTTTCAGAAGCTTGTTAACAAGGCCATCAGTGCTGAGACTAGTCAGACTGATTATGACGCAACATGCAAGCATGGCCGTGACGTGGGTTCCTCATCTGGTGCTGGTCCTCAGAAGCGCCGCGTGTGGGTGCCTAACACTGCCCTACCACCCAGGTTCACACCGAGGCCATCCTTCCAGGCGCCTCACCCCATTCAACAGTCTGCACCAGCCAAGCCCTATGGTGGTCCAACCAACAATGCTCCTCCACGTACCAGTTCCGTGACTTGTTTCAAGTGTGGGGAATCTGGCCACTATATGCGTGAGTGTCCCCAGACCAACCCCAACCAACCTGCTAAAGCTGTTGGCCGTGGCAAGCCGACAGGAAAAGTGTTCCACGCCAAGCCGGCCACCGCTACACGTGGCCATGTCAACTGTATCTCTGCCGAAGAAGCTCAAGAGGATCCCAATGTCGTTCTCGGTACGCTCCTTGTTAATTGCCACCCGGCATCTGTTCTTTTTGATACAGGAGCCTCTCATTCATTTATATCCGAGAACTATGCTCGTTTGCATAACACCGCATTCTGTGACATGCCATCCACTATGGAAATTTCTACTCCCGGTTCTAGATGGCAAACCTCCAGGGTAAGTTATGGAAATGAAATCCAAGTCGACAGACTTGTTTTCCTTGCATCTTTGATAGCTCTCAAATTTTCAGATATTAATATCATTTTGGGTATGGACTGGATGTCAGCTCATCATGCCAAAATTGATTGCTTCTCTAGGACTGTTCAACTCACTCATCCTTCGGGGAAGATAGTCAATGTCTTGACCCGAATAGCCAAGCGACAGTTATATTCTCTTAACGCCAGCCCTTTGCCAGACCTTGAGGACGTCCCGGTAGTCCGTGACTTCCCGGATGTCTTCCGAGAGGAATTGCCAGGTGTTCCACCCGACAGGGATGTTGAGTTCGTAATAGACCTTATTCCAGGAACCGTCCCGATTGCTAGAAGACCCTACAAGATGGCACCACTAGAACTAGCCGAGCTTAAGAAATAGCTCGATGAGTCCTTGAAAAAGGGTTTCATCCGACCTAGTTCATCTCCGTGGGCTTGCCCCGTCCTCTTCGTCAAGAAGAAGGATGGTACGGACCGGATGGTTGTAGATTATCGACCTGTCAATTTGGTCACAATCAAGAACAAATATCCGCTCCCCAGGATCAACGACCTGTATGATCAGCTCGCTGGATCCTCAGTCTTCTCCAAAATGGATTTGAGGTTGGGCTACCATCAAATCAAAAACAGAAACGGGGACATTCCTAAAACGGCCTTTGTTACTCGTTATGGCCAATACGAGTACACCGTCATGTCCTTCGGTTTAACCAACGCTCCAGCCACCTTTTCTCGGTTAATGAACTCAATCTTCATGGAGTATTTGGATAAATTCGTCGTTGTTTACCTTGATGATATACTCATCTACTCCAAGAACGAGGAAGAACATGCCGAACATCTAAGGCTAGTGTTGAAGAAACTTCGAGAGCATCGCCTTTATGCCAAGTTTTCTAAATGTGAATTTTGGTTGTCAGAAGTGACCTATCTGGGTCATGTAATATCTGGTAAAGGTATTGCTGTTAACCCCGAGCGAGTTCAAGCCGTCCTTAATTGGGCTCCACCTGAATCAGTCAAGCAAGTTCGGAGTTTCCTTGGCTTAGCGAGCTATTGCCGTCGCTTTGTCGAAAATTTCTCCAAAGTTGCTAAACCTCTAACCGAGCTCCTCAAGAAAGATAAAAAGTTCGAATGGACTCCACAATGTGAGCACAACTTTCAGGAACTGAAAAGACGCCTGACTTCTGCTCCCGTACTAGTACCGCCAGATTTCTCTAAGGACTTTGTTATCTACTGCGACGCCTCGCGACAAGGACTAGGTTGCATTCTCATGCAAGATCGACACGTAATTGCTTACGCCTCACGGCAATTGCACCCACATGAGGAGAATTATCCTACTCATGATCTAGAGCTTGCAGCCGTAGTCTATGCACTTAAGACCTGGCAACATTACCTCCTCGGTAATCGTTGCGAAATATTCACTGATCACCAAAGTCTGAAGTACATCTTCACCCAACCGGATTTGAATCTCAGGCAAAGACGTTGGGTTGAGTTGATCACAGATTTCGACTTAGGAATAACTTACACCCCAGGGAAAGCCAACGTCATGGCTGATGCGCTAAGTCGTAAATCTTATTGTAACAACCTGATGTGACAACAAAGTCAACCGCTTCTCCATGAGGAATTTCGGAAGCTTAACCTTCACATTGTTCCTCAAGGTTTTCTTTCCACCTTGGTGGCGAAACGTACCCTTACGGATCAGATCATCAAAGCACAGAAGGTAGATCCGGGAATTTCCCGCATCAGGAGAAACATCAAGAAAGGAGTTGCGAATTGTTTCTCCATTGATGGTCAAGGGGTCGTGTACTTCGGGAATCGACCAGTGGGTCTCAAAGTGTGAAACCTGAGGCGATTGATCCTTAAGGAAGCTCATGAATCTCCTCTCACCATTCATCCCGGTAGTACCAAGATGTATCAGGACCTACGCCAGAGGTTCTGGTGGACTAGGATGAAGAGAGAAATTGCTCAGTACATTGCTAATTGCGACGTTTGCCGTCGTGTAAAAGCAGAGCATCAACGGCCTGCTGGCACCCTTCAACCCTTAGCTATTCCTGAATGGAAATGGGATAAAATTGGTATGGATTTCATTACCGGTTTTCCCAGGACCAAGAGAGGGAATAATGCTATCTTCGTCGTTGTCGATCGCCTTTCCAAAGTAGCCCATTTCTTACCTGTTCGTGAGAGTATAACCGCTAGTCAATTGGCAGACTTATACATCTCCCGAATTGTGTCTCTCCATGGTGTTCCTTTGGAAATTAACTCGGATCGAGGAAGTCTTTTCACCTCTCGATTTTGGGAAAGTTTCCAAAATGCTATGGGAACCCGTCTTTCTTTTAGCACCGCTTTCCACCCTCAGTCGAGTGGTCAAGTGGAACGCGTCAACCAGATTCTAGAAGACATGCTTCGAGCCTCTGTTATCTCTTTCGGAATGGAGTGGGAGAAATGCCTTCCATTTGCCGAATTTGCTTACAACAACAGCTATCAATCTAGCTTGGGTAAACCCCTTTTGAAGTTCTCTATGGGCGACGGTGTCGAACACCCCTTAACTGGTCAGAAACCGGGGAAAGACAATTCTTTGGCCCGGATATGATTCAGGAGGCAGAAGAGCAAGTTCGCATCGTTCGTGAAAAGTTGAAAACAGCCCAATCTCGTCAAAAGAGTCAGTATGACCGAAAACATAAGGCTATGACTTTCGAGGTTGACGAGAAGGCTTACCTTCGGGTTACCCCTCTGAAGGGAACCCATCGTTTCGGTATCAAAGGCAAATTGGCTCCCCGTTACATTGGACCTTTCCGTATTCTCGCTAAACAAGGAGAAGTTGCCTACCAGTTGGAACTACCTCCGCACCTCTCCAGAGTCCACGATGTCTTCCATGTTTCTCAACTCAGGCGTTACTTCTCGGATCCTATCCGTGGAGTGGACCACGAAACGCTTGATCTCCAAGATAATCTCACGTATCGAGAGTACCCCATTCGCATCCTCGATCAGGCCGAGCGTACCACTCGACGTCATAATATCAAGTTTCTCAAAGTTCAATGGTCGCACCATTCTGAGGATGAAGCAACTTGGGAAAGGGAGGATCGTCTTCGACTCGAGTATCCCGCCCTCTTTCCGAAAGTACCCAAATCTCAGGACGAGATTCTTTTGAGTGGGGGTGAGTTGTCACACCCTAGCTAGTCATGCATTAGAGTGTTGCATCATGTTTATTCTTTCATCAGAAGCCTGAAATAGGGATGACAGAACCCCCAGTCCCCTCTGAAACCAATTAGGGTTTACTAAAAACTTTTTCAATGAACCTGAAATGCCCTTCTAAAATGCCCATCATTTTTGTCTTGGTTCAGAACCTCTGCCAAAAGTGATGCACGTTTTCCTAGGCCATCTTAGGGTTTTTGAATTAAATCATAAATATTTGAATTTGGGCATTTAAAATTATATAAAATATTTAAATGCTCAAATATCTCCAAACTAAAATGTTTCATGTTGGAAATAATCCAACTATGGACCAGGAGAGGTTTGGTGATTTTAGGAGTTGCCTAAGTATTTTTATTAATTCAACAAAGTTGCAGAAGTATTAAAAAACAGAAAAGAGAGAAAAATAGAAAAACCTTACCTGGCGCCAGCACCCGGCCCACCTGCCGGCCCAGCCCAGCGCCGCTCCAGCGAGCTGCTTGCCGGCCAGGCAGGCAGGCAGGTGCCTGACGGTGACCGCAGCGCGCGCCACGCACCTGCTCACCGCCTCGCCGCTCCCCTCGCCCGGTGACGTCGTGGATCGCCCTCCCTCTCTCCCCCGAACCCCCCAGACACCCCCTTTCCTCTCCAGCTCCTCCCCCTTGCGCCCCCCCAGCCATGGCCGATGCTACCGCCGCCGTGCCTACGTCGTAGCCGCGCTCCCCGCCGCCCGTGCGTCCTCTCGTCGTGTCCAGGAGCTCCGCCGCTGTCCACTTCATCGAGCAAGCCGAGCCCCGAGCGCTCGCAACGCCCGAGTCCACCGCAACGACCTCGCCCTAACCGCCGTCGCCGGAGATCCCCTTCAACGCCGTCGTCGCTCCGGTCCGTCCCCGGCCGCACCAAGGGCTTCGTCGAACTCCCCGTGAGCTTAGCCATCTTCCCCTCCCTCCTTTTCTTGCTCCCGATCTGTGTAGCGACCTCCCGGAGCTCAACCGCACCCACCACCGTGGAGCTCGTCGCCGACGTGCTCCCGGTCACCCTCCGGCCACTCCACGGTGTCCATCATGCTCACCGCGTCACGCAACACCTAACTAGCTACTCCCCGCACCTCACCGACCCCCCTAGCGACAAGTTCGACTTCGGCCGAACTCCGGTGGCCGCCGAAGTCGTCGCCGGCGCCCACTCCGGCCACCCCGACCCCAACGGACTCCACCAAGAGCTGTGGCTCGACCTCAGCTCCTCTCCGGTGGCCTCCGCGGCTCGTTTGGTTGCCGGAACGGCAAAAATCACTTCCGCCGCCGCGTCGGGCTCGCCGGCGGCTAAACGCCGGTGCAGCCGACCCGGGTTTGACCACGGGTGGGCCCTGGTTGACTCCCCTGAGTCTATGACAGGTGGGGCCCAGCCCTGCTAGCTAATTAGGATTAGTTTAAATTAATTTTAGTTTAATTAATCACACTGACACGCGGGACCCACTGTCAGGTTTGACCCGGACGTGTCCCGTTGACCTGCTGATGTCACACTGACGTCAGGCTGACGCAGTAATTCATTTTCTGGATTTAATCTAATATAGGAAATTCCAGAATATAGTTTAAACTTCAAAAATTCATAACTTTTATTCTGTAACTCCAAATCAGACAAATTATATATGAAAAATGATCAGAAAAATCCAATCTATCCATCTGTACTATTTTCATGCATGATTAAACAAGTTAACTTGATGTTTAATGCAGAACAAGGAAAAACACTTTAAAGGGCCATGTTTGAGTTTGAAATTTGAATCTTTGATTCAAATTGGTTCAAACCCTTCTGGTCTTAGTTGCATTAGCCCAAATCACTCATATTGCCATGTTTCATGCATGCATCATATTGTTGCACATTGTTTGGTGATGGTTGTGTATCGGTGTTCTTGCGGCAGGTTCTGCCTCCGAGGAGTACCGTGATTACCCTAACGAAGAACCGTATCAGTGCATCGAACCATCAGGCAAGCAACCAACCATTTGATCATATCGATACAATCCCATGTTCTCGCTCCTGCTCTCTTTTACTGCATTAAGACAACGCGTTTCAAACTGCTGTGTGCTACGGTAGTTGAACCCACTTCCTCTGCATGACCTGTCATTGCCACAGTAACTAGATGAAACCCACTAGCATGTGTAGGAGTTGATTGAGCCATATGTACGTGTTGTTCCTACCTTGCTATGCCTGCTATGCTTAGAGTCGTGTCAGGTCTGGTTCATCTGGGTGATGGGCTAGAGTGAAATGATTATGTCGGTAATGAGAGTGGTGTGGTGAACACGATTTGGTAAAGGTATCGATTTGGTAAAGGTATCCATGTGTAGGAGTACATGGTGGGTTGTTTCATTGAAGCCGACCTTAAGCACTGAGATCTGTATGTGTGATTTAAGAATCAGCTACTACCATGCATTGGGCCCGAAACCAATGGACCCTCTCGGCTTCTTATTCACCCTAGTTCTCCGTCCAGGAGTTGCAAGTAGTTTCTGGTGTTTGTAGCCTACTGGAGGCCGTGGACAGCGCTGACCGGAGGGGTGGGCTGTGATGCGGTAGGTACGTGGCCGGGGATACCGGGCACCCGTTAGGTGTCACGGTCCCCTGTACACATCGTTCGGGGCCGTATGGGAAACCTCAGCCGGACTCCCTGCGGATGGAACCTGGATAGGCGATAAACCTGGATTGGAAACTTAGGTGATTAGGTAGGTCGTGGCCGACACCCACGTTGGGCTTCCGCTTGAAGGTTGCCGAGTACATGTCGTGTAAACGACGGTAAGTGGTGAGAGCGTGTATGAAGAAGTACACCCCTGCAGGGTTATCATGATCTATTCGAATAGTCGCGTCCGCGGTAAAGGACTACTTGGTTGCCTATACAGTTCATAGACAAGTAGATGGAAACTACTAAAAGCCTCAAGATAAGTGTGAGTGCTGAGGATGGCTCTTCCGTAGGAAGACGGAGGTGGATCCTCGGTAGTGTATTGAAGTGGTGAGTAGTGGACTCGTGTACGCAAAACCATTTCAAGTTGGAGTCTCGTAGGATAGTCTAGCCAAGAGTCAAAGCTGGCTTGCTGCAATAACTCCACCAACCCTTCTTGATAATGTGCATGTATGTAGGATCTGATGTAAGTCTTGCTGAGTACCTTTGTACTCATGTTGCTATAATTTACATTTTACAGAAGACGCTGCAACCCCTTCTGATGGGTTCTTCGTAGACGTTGACATCAATGAGTAGGCTAAGGCCCAGGTGGTGATCCTGAGCTTGTGAAGGACCACGTAGTATAGCTAGGCTTTCCAAGCCTCTTTTATTTTACTAGTTGTCTGTACTCAGACAAGCTACTTCCGCTGCTGGTTTGTATGACTGTATGACTTGAATGCTGGGTCGTGTGACCCGTGCCTATGTGTATGTTATGTATGGCTCTCTGAGCCTTAAATAAAGTACTTGTGTCATAGAGTCATGTTGTGATGCCATGTTGTATTTGCACATATCGAGCATATTGTGTGTATGATATTGAAATGCTTGGTATGTGTGGGATCTGACTATCTAGTTGTTTATCTTTAGTAGCCTCTCTTACCGGGAAATGTCTCCTAGTGTTACCGCTGAGCCATGGTAGCTTGCTACTGCTCTGGAACACTTAGGCTGGCCGACATAAGTCCTTCTTCATTCCTGTGTCTGTCCCTTCGGGGAAATGTCATGCATTGAGTACCGGAGTCCTGTTAGCCCGCTACAGCCCGGTTTACCGGAGTCCTGCTAGCCCAGTGCTACAGCCCGGACCCACTTGCTGATGACCGACACGTTCGAAGCTGGGTCATGGATGTCTGTCCCTGTAAGTCTGCGCCACTTTGGGTTTACAACTAGTCATGTCAGCCCGGGCTCCTTATCATATGGATGCTAGCGACACTATCATATACGTGAGCCAAAAGGCGCAAACGGTCCCGGGAAAAGGTAAGGCAACCCCCGTCGGGATACCGTGCGTGAGGCCGCAAAGTGATATGAGGTGTTACAAGCTAGATCGATGTGACATCGAGTCGGGGTCCTGACATTTGAATTGGATTACTTAAATTGCTATTAAATATTTAACAGCTCCAAATAATTTCTAACCTTAATTGTTTGGCTCTGGAATAATTCATTTGCTGCATTTCATTGATCAAAAGTTTCTGAATTCCTCATTTCTTCTCCTTTTTTTCAACATGGTCAATTCTTCTCTTTTTTCCAACATTTAAACAACTTTGAACAACATTTAAACTAGGTGAATTTCTCATACAATTTCAAGATTACAAATTCCTCCATAATTCATGCCTTTCCAAACATTTTCAACATTACAACCAGTGCGATTACCATACCTACAAATGCCCAAAAGTATTTACAAATGGGTATTGGTAGTGCTTGATCTTCAAGCTTCCTAACCTTCTTCTTCAACATCCTAAGCTCAACAGCTAGCTCTCTGTCAGTGCGTGCTTCGCCCTCCATCTCTTCTTCCGGAGCTCGTGCTGCGGCCACTGCGGTTTGGGGCAGCATGCGCAACCATACGACATGCTCTTCTTGCAGTTCATTTATCAGAGTCTTGGCCAGAGCATCGACCCAAAGAAAGAAGCATGCCACCTGCATGAACACGGAACAAATCAACCGATTGCTCAAAGATCCCGACCACGAAAATGTTGCAATTGCCCCGATTCTTACCCCATTCTTGCTGCACACGTAGAACGGACGATTGTGGTTCCTCGGTGTGTGAGAAACCCTCCGATCAACGCTCGCCCGGCACCGCAGACAGACGAAGATAGGCATCTCCACACGCGCCCGGCTCTGCATCCGCGAGGTGTCGCGTGAGCTTGCGGAAGACATGGAGCTCGGAGCCGAAGAAATGGGATGTCAACGCCGCCGCGCCCTCCACAGCTAGCTTCCCACCGCCGCGCCCTCCACAACTAGCTTCCCACCGCCGTCGTGCTCTCGCTCTCTTGCCGTGGTCAGCGCCATGCTCTCTGTCGTCGTGGTCACCGCCACTGTCACCCGCTAATATAGCACACACCCGCAATGGCACTATGCTCAACGGCTCTCTGGTGGGTCCCGCAAGCCACACATGCAACTGTCTGAATAAAATTGGCCGCCTCTGCCGCCTGGTCCCACCTGTAAGGGACGAGTCAAAACATTGACCTGCCGGATATGCCAAAGTTCACAAAACGAGTCGGTGCACACGGACTAGGGGGAAAACTGAGCACAATTTGCATCTGAGGGCAAAACTGAGCAGATGGACGCCACTAAGGGCAAAAGGATAATTAACCCTAAAAACATCGTGTCCCTTGTCTCCTGTTACCATCCGCCTAGATGCACAGTTCGGGACCCCCTACTGGAGATCCGCCGGTTTTGACACCGACATTGGTGCTTTCATTGAGAGTTCCTCTGTGTCATCACCCTTAGGCCCGATGGCTTCTTCGATCGTCAACCATGACGCGGTCCAGGGTGAGACTTTTCTCCCCGGACAGATCTTCGTATTCGGCGGCTTCGCACTATGGGCCAATTCGCTTGGCCATCTGGAGCAGATCGAAAGCTACGCCCCTGGCCATCAGGTCAGGTTTGGAAGCTTAAACTACACGGCCGACATCTGCGGAGACTTGATCTTCGACGGGCATTGTCACGATGGGCATGATCTAGCTCTGCCACCGGACAGCGCCCAGAGCGCCGCTCAGGTGTCCGCTCCGACCATTAGCTCGGAGCCGACTGCGCTAGTCAGGGACGGACGGTTGGACGCCGCCCCAGGAGCCGCAATCTCTACGGCGATAGAGCAGAACACCGGTTTAGTCCTTTACGAGGCCAGTGACTCCAAGGTGCCGGACTCCTGTTCAGACTCCGAACCTTCCGCACCCCTTCCGATCGAACCCAATTGGGCTCCGATCATGGAGTTCACCGCCGCGGACGTCTTTTAGCAGTCGCCCTTTGGCGATATCCTAAATTCACTAAAGTCTCTCTCTTTGTCAGGAGAGCCCTGGCCGGACTATGGTCAGCATGGTTGGGATGCGGATGACGAAGAAATTCAAAACCCACCCACCACCCACTTTGTAGCCACTGTCGACGATCTAACCGACATGCTCGACTTCGACTCCGAAGACATTGACGGTATGGACGCCGATGAAGGAGACGACCAAGAACCAGCACCTATAGGGCACTGGAAAGCCACCCAATCACACGATGTATACATGGTGGACACACCTAAAAGAAGCAACGACGAGGATCAAAAGGGCGCAACCAGGGATCACTCCCTCAAAAAACAATCAAAGCGGCGGCGTAAGCGCCGCTCCAAGCCCCACCTCGACAGAGACCCAGCCATAGAGCAGGGCGAATCAACGGAAGACGAACATGCCATCGAGCAACCATCCAAACAGGGCGGACAAACCGAACAATCCGTCCCCGGGAAAGATAATAGTCCGGACGACCTCACGCCGGACAAGTCGCTGGAACACCAGAACCTCCACTAGAGGCACGTTGCTACAGTCATCACACAAAGAGCTATCTGAAGCGGAAATTACTACCGGAATTTGATGAAGAGGCATTAGAGCCCCCACAGTCAAAAAACAAGGAAGCCACCAGGTCGGATAGACGACCCCACGCTCGATCTCAAGCGACAAAGGGCGCCACACTCAATACGGCACGCGGTCCTCCCAAGGATTCGCATCAAAAAACCGGTCCAACTAGATCCATCTATGGGCCAAGAAAGCAAGCTCCAGTGAGCAATGCAACGCAAAAAATATCCTAACATCGCGGCACACCTACATACAAGGGCGCCACACATCCCCTATGTTTTACCGATGAGGTACTGGATCATGAATTTCCAGCGGGATTCAAGCCCGTAAACATAGAATCATACGACGGAACAACAGACCCGGGAGTCTGGATCGAGGATTATATCCTCCACATACACATGGCCAGAGGAGATGACCTTCACGCCATAAAATACTTACCCCTTAAGCTCAAAGGGCCAGCCCGGCATTGGCTTAAAAGCCTTCCCGAAAAGACCATGGGAAGTTGGGAAGCGCTCGAGGATGCTTTCCGGGAAAATTTTCAAGGGACCTATGTCCAAGCCTACGGATGTATATGATCTGAGTCATATAACTCAGCAACCTGGAGAGTCAGCCCGGAAACTCTGGAACATATTTCTTACTAAAAAGAATCAGATAGTCGACTGTTTGGACGCCGAGGCCCTAGCAGCTTTCAAACATAGTGTCCGAGACGAATGGCTCGCCAGACACCTCGGCCAAGAAAAGCCAAGAGCAATGGCCGCACTAACAAGCCTCATGACCCGCTTTTGCGCAGGAGAGGATAGCTGGTTGGCAAGAAGCAGCACCAGCGACCCGAGTACATCCGAACTCAGAGATGGAAACGGATAACCACGCCATAACAAAGAACAGCGCCAGATCAAGGATAACAGCCTGTTGAGCACATCAGTCAATGCCGGATTCAAAAGCTCTTGGCAAAATCAGAAAAAGCCGTCCCCCAAAGATGACAGGGACGAGCTATTCTAACCTCAACAAAATCCTAGACAAAATATGTCAAATCCACAGTACTCCCGGGAGACCTGCAAACCACACCCACAGAGATTGTTGGGTCTTCAAGCAGTCCGGCAAACTCAACGCCGAACACAAGGGGCTTGACACACCAAGCGAGGATGACGACGCACCCCACAAGCAGAACAAGGGAGAACAAAAGAAGTTCCCACAAGAAGTCAAAACAGTAAATTCACTTCAGATGACAAAAGGGAAGAATAGAACGGCGCTTACGAAGATACGCGCCATACGGCCTGCCCCAGAGGAGCACCACCACTGGTTGTTACAACAGATCACCTTCGATCATCAGGATTACTCCAGAGGGGCCCAGAACGCAGGCTAGACTGCCTTGGTCTTGGATGCGATTATTGACGGACTCCAATTTACACAAGTTCTTATGGACGGCAGCAGTGACCTAAACCTGTTATATCAGGACACAATTTGCAAACTGGGGGTAAACCCAGCAATAATTCGCCATGGCAACACTTCCTTTCAAGGAGTCATGCCGGGCCCAGATACCCAGAGTATGGGTTCCCTTTCGTTAGAAGTCACGTTCGGCTCACCCAACAACTTCCGAAGTGAAAATCTAACCTTCCACATCGCCCCATTCATAAGTCGCTATCAAGCGCTACTGGGACGTGAAGCTTTCGCCCGCTTCAACGAAATACCGCATTATGCATCCCTTACACTCAAAATGCCCGGTCCACGAGGCATCATCTCATTAAAGGGAAATATCAATTGATCCCCAAAGTACGGGTAATGGTGCGGCAGCCTGGACAGCCGCACACTAATCCAGCCCTACTATCCCGGACACGGCTCGACGAGTTCGGCGTAAACAAAGAAAGACTTAATAGCCGCATAACCCAGTACAAGGGGCTCCGCGTGTTTACGCCAGGAGACAATACGGCTCAATTTTGCTCATCTCTCTACACTATATTTTGTTTATTTTAATATAGATTTCTCGCATGATTATTTTTTACTAAGTTCCTCTCTTTCGTAGACGAACACCATGCTACGCCCATCTAGGATATGGCACAATGGAGATACAGGCGCAGACGTGCAGTAGGAACCCGTTTTAAGGATTCTTTTCAGATTAAGACCCAGCATAAACCTTTTTTACTGTCTCTTGTTGACAACATCCCCCGGTTTTCGTAATAACCGAGGAGGAGGCTGGCGTCTTGGCATGTGGCCACGCCAGAATTTTGCTCGTACCTGGACACCAGGGGCTTTTTTACCAAGGGCTTTGGTTCGGCCCATCTTCATAAAGACCGAATACCTTAGGTAGTGTTCGGCGTCGCGAGTTTGGCCTTATATGGATCAGCTCTGAATCATGTCTTTGGACAAATATTGGGTTTTCCCAGCTCCTGTGTTTTGCTGCCTTATGTTCCGCTATATCGGCTAACGCGGCACCAGGAGAACTACTGCGATTGTGCCCCGGTTCGGCCAGGCGAGCACCTCAGTAGAGAAAGCCGAAAACTGACTGTCATGATATAGCGAGAGACTGGTCAACCACTCGATGACTCTCGGAATCTTTAGGATTCCTCCACATTAACGAAGGGCCGCTTCCCGGTTAGGCACACACGCGCTCCGAATTCGGGCGAGCGCGGTGCCTCTAGGGGCTATTAAGTAGCCCCACTGTCAAACTCCTATGGCTAAGTGAAAGTGATAAAGCATTATAGTCCGGTTGCCTAGTTCGCTGCACTATCACCTCCTTTGTAGGACCAAGACATTGGATTAAGTGTGAAAAGGCGCCTTTTTGCGAACACCCCCGCATTATATGCATGGGGGCTGAAGCCAACGACTGCCATCTTTCAGGTTATATACACATATACATTAACGGCCGCACAGGAGGTATTATAATTCTTGCAAGCACAAGTATAAAAAGCTTTTATATTCTATCAAAATATTCGTTTTACAATAGCACACGCTATTCGAACACAACATCCTTCGAGCATGCACCTCTATTACACGAGCGCCCGGAAGAACTTCCTCAAAGTAGTGCTTGGCAGGTACTCGGCTTTCGTCCGAATCCCGGGATGCAATAACACTGGCCTTCATATCCGCCCAATATGTTTTGACACGGGCAAGAGCCATTTGTGCACCCTCTATGCATGCCGACCTCTTGATCGCATCAACATGCGGCACCGAACCAAGGAACTGCTGCACCAAGCTAAAATAACTCTTCGGCTCTGGCTCTTCCGGCCACAAACGACTCGCAACATACCTCATGGCGAGTCTGGATAACCTGTTCAGCTCCGCCCAGGCGGCCAAATGGTCGGATACCAAAAGTGGGCGCTCTGGATTGAGGAACTGCGACCAAAAAAGGTCTTCCAATTCATGGTCACCTCGACCTCGGAAGTGTTCTGTTGCGTCTGCCGCACTCGCTACCAAATCCAGATAAGTGTTCTCCGCACTCCACTTCCGGCCTAATAGAGAATACATAGGATCCCTGAACTTCATCCGCAGCATATAGGGCCTCGCAGCCGTGATATCTCCGGCCTGACGTAGCTCCTCCTTCATAGCTCTCATTGCAGTGCGAGTATCCTTGGCCTTGGCAGTGATCTTCTCAAGGTCCTTCTAAGCTGCCCTATCTTCTTGTTCAAGAAAGCTACAGCGGTCTGCAACATCCTTCAATTTTATAGCCATCTCGGCTATTACTTTCTTGCTCTGGCAGTGAGCAGCCTGTTCGGCTTTTAGCTCTTCAGCCGCCTTAACGGCAGCCGCATCACTTTTTCTTGCTTGCTCCTTGGCTTGGGCAAGTTCCGCCCAAAGGTTCTCCACGGCAACAGCACCACCTATATTAAGCACATATCTTATAAGACACGAGCATCGAACTCCTCTTATCAGAAGTCTTTGGAGCATACCTTGTGCCTCGTCTAGCCGCTTATTTACAAGCGCGATGTCGGCATCCGCCACATCAAGTTGCCGCTTTAGCTCGGCAGATTCATTAGTCCGGCTAGCCACAGAACGCCTCGCCACCTTCATAAAAAGGTGACATATTATACCTGGGGTTATGATCCTCTCTGCGCCGTCACTTTTGACGACACACAGAGTCTCGGGGGCTACTATTTATACATGGCACATTTTATATATGCGGCTCTACCAAAAGGTACACCTTTTCACGTACCTCAAAGCCTGTCAGTAAACTCCTGGTGGCCTCGTATAATCCGCTTTCCCCGGATGAAATCCCTCCTATCACCATGTTCATCAACATACGGTGTTCTTCTGAGATGGACGCTCACCCGAGCAGATCCCTCAGCCCCTCCGACCACGCACTAGAGGGTGCCGTACTAGCCTGACGACCTTTTTCAGGGTCCGGACTTGGAAAAACCCTTCGGGCGACACCTCGGGGTCGCCTGCCTTGTAAGAAGGTGCAGCTAGGGGAGGCATTTGGCTCTCCATCATCTCCGGATGAAGATCCCCTGAAGATGTGCTTTGCTGATAAGGGTTGAGATCCGAACTGCAAGGTAATATTTCGGTTATCTTCCTCAGAAATAAAACAGGGATGTAACTCATTTTGGAACCCCTCTCTTTACTTACGGCTCGGAGGAAAGCTGATCCCCTTGAGGGTGGAATGCGGCCAGGGCATTCTCTGGCGCCGGATCCTCTGGCGAAGATTTCTTCCCCCGTTTTGAGGCCATCCCCTCCGGGTCTTCAGAGGCAGTCCTTTTCTTTCCCGGGTTGGGGGAATTCTCGATTCCTCCCTTCCTGACAGCCTCCTTCGCGGAGGCAGTAGCTCCTTGGTTCCCCTCTTCGCCCTCTTCCGAAGGCACAATCTCCAGCATCCTGGTTAACACGGGATCCGGCACAGTCTTAGGCAGGGGGGCTGGACACCTGATAAGCTTTGCCTTCGCTATCCACTCCTGTTCAAAAGATAGCTCTGTTAAAGGGCAATTTTATGATGAAAATACGGATGGCGTGTCCAAATACGGGGCTACTTTCTTGAGCATTCGGGCAATTGCAGCTCAGACATGCATCCTCGGACAACTCCAGACACCTTGCTTGTGTTCTGAAGAACAATATGTACATCTCCACGGGCTTCGTGCCCATAAAGTGTTAAAGGACTCGCGGTCCCTCCGGATTAAATTCCCACAGGCGAAGAGGACGACGTTTGCAGGGCAGCATTCAGCGAATCAGCATAACTTGCGCCACTACGGTCAAGTTAATATCTCTTTCTAGGAGATCTCGAATGCGTTCCTGCAGCAAGGGCACATCTTGAGACACCCCCCAGATAATCCCTTCATTGACCCATGATGCTAGCCGTGGTGGGGGACCCGAGCGAAAAGCAGGTGGCGCCACCCATGTGGTGCCCCTGGGGGCTGTGATGTAAAACCAGTCCCGTTGCCATAAGCCGAACTCCTCTTGAAAAGAGCCCTCGGGCCATGGAGCGTCGGCCATGTTGCTTATGATAGCTCCACCGCACTCAGCGTGCTGCCGCTCGATCATCTTCGGTTCCACCTTGAAGGTTCTAAGCCACAATCCGAAGTGAGGAGTAATATGGAGGAAGGCCTCACACACGACAACGAACGATGAGATTTGGAGGATGGACTCCGGAGCTAAGTCGTGGAATTCCAGCCCATAATAAAAAAATCAGCCTCCTCACGAAGGGATCAATCGGGAAACCTAGCCCCCGAAGGAAGTGAGATGTGAACACCATGCTCTCACCGGGCTGGGGAGTGGGAATGGCCTGCCCTTGAGCAGGCAGCCTATGCGAGATTTCGCCGGTTAGATACCTGGCATCTCTCAGCTTTCGCACGTCTTCTTCCGTAACAGAGGAAGGCATCCACCGGCCTTGAAGGTCAGAGCCGGACATCGTCGAGGGTCCAAAGCGCCTAAAACTAGGACCTTGGGTGTTGGAACTCGAGGCGAGGGGCGGATTCGATTGGATTGAAAAGAAAGGAGTCGAGCCTTGGTGTCTTTATAAAGGGGTTGAATACCAAGAGCCCTCCCCGTAACCGTTTGGGACTCGTTGTCAATTAGGGAGTCATACCAAAAGCATGGTTGGGTTACCCACGCCCGTATTGATGAGAATCCCGGAATAAGGGGACACGATCTCTGCTTTGACAAGACGTGCCAAGGAAACCACCTCGCTAAACGCGCTGAGGTGGAATAGTAAAATGATTCGAATAAAGGCTTGGCCGTGGCGTGATGTCACGCTGCGGAATAAGTCAGCAGATTAGATTTGTGCAGATATTATTCTCTCTACGGTGGTATGTGGAACTTATTTTGCAGAGCCGGACACTATCCTTGTGTTCAACATCTTCTACGAAGTATTCGGAGGAGGAACCCGCCTTGCAATGCCGAAGACAATTTGCGCGCCAGACTCGTCGTAATTGAAGCCTGGTTCAGGGGCTACTGAGGGAGTCCTGGATTAGGGGTTCTCCGGATGGCCGTACTATGACCTTTGGACGAACTCCGGGACTATGAAGATACAAGATTGAAGACTTCGTCCCGTGTCTGGATAGGACTTTCCATGGCGTGGAAGGCAAGCTTGGCGATATGATATGAAGATCTCCTCCCATTGTAACCGACTCTATGTAACCCTAGCCCTCTTCGGTGTCTATATAAACCGGAGAGTTTTAGTCCGTAGGACGAACAACAATCATACCATAGGCTAGCTTCTAGGGTTTAGCCTCTCTGATCTCGTGGTAGATCAACTCTTGTACTACCCATATCATCAATATTAAACAAGCAGGAGTAGGGTTTTACATCCATCGAGAGGGCCCGAACGTGGGTAAAAACATTGTGTCCCTTGTCTCCTGTTACCATCCACCTAGACGCACAGTTCGAGACCCCCTACCCGAGATCCGCCGGTTTTGACACCGACAATCACCGATACAAAACTACGCACTCTTAACGTTCGCTTTACCTAGAACAAGTATGCTAGGAGGACTTTGTAGGTGTTGTTGGATAGGTTTGCAAGATAATAAAGATCACGTAAATATAAACTAGGGGCTGTTTAGGTAAAGAAGCAATGAAGTTAGTTTTAGTAGAGAGCTTTTTGTCACGAGAAAGTTATTTGTCCCTAGGCAATCGATAACTAAACTGGTAATCACTATTGCAATTTTATTTGAGGGAGAGGCATAAGCTAAGATACTTTCTCTTCTTGGATCATATGCACTTATGATTGGAACTCTAGCAAGCATCTGCAACTACTAAAGATCATTAAGGTAAAACCCAACCATAGCATTAAAGCATCAAGTCCTATTTATCCCATACGCAACAACCCCCTATAACACCCACGATGCGGCTATATCTCCCACGTGTCGAAGCATGACTTAGACACATAACCGCATTGTGGTTTTGTCGCAAGAAGGGTCATATTCACACAATCCCATGTAATGAACAAGAATGGGATAAAGAGTTGGCTTACAATCGCCACTTCACACAATGAACATATAATAAATCATACATCATTCAGAGTACACACATAGTCCGACTACGGACGAAGCCAAAAGAAAAGAACATAACCCAACTGCTAGATCCCTGATCGTCCCAACTGGGCTCCACTACTGATCAACATGAAACGAAACAAAGCAACAACTAAGATCTTCGATGAGCTCCCATCAGAGCTCGGTTGCTTCATCTGCACTGGTATCATCGACACCTGCAACTGTTGTGATAGTATCTGGTGAGTCACGAGGACTATGGGAAAGGAAGGGGTAAAGTGGTGAGGTTGCAGCAGCGATTAAGCATATATGGTGGCTAACATACGCAAATAAGAGCGAGAAGAGAGCAAGCGGAACGGTCGTGAAGCTAGCAATGATCAAGAAGTGATCCTGAACTCCTACTTACGTCAATCATAACCCAAAACCGTGTTCACTTCCCGGACTCCGCCGAAAAGAGACCATCACGGCTACACACGTGGTTGATGCATTTTTAAAACAGATCTGGTGTCAAGTTATCTACAACCGGACATTAACAAATTCCCATCTGCCGATAACCGCAGGCACGGCTTTCGAAAGATTATACCCTGCAGGGGTGTCCCAACTTAGCCCATGATAAGCTCTCACGATCAACGAAGGATATTCCTTCTCCCAGGAAGACCCGATCAGACTCGGAATCCCGGTTTACAAGACATTTCGACAATGGTAATACAAGACCAGCAAAGCCGCCCGATGTGCCGACAAATCCCGATAGGAGCTGCACATATCTCGTTCTCAGGGCACACCGGAAGAGACATCCTACGAGTAAAACCAGCCCTCAAGTTTCCCCGAGGTGGCCCTGCAGTCTACTCAGTTCGGACCAACACTCGAAGGAGCACTGGCCCGGGGGGGGGGGTTAAAAATAAAGATGACCCTTGAGTCTACAGAACCCAAGGGAAAAAGGCTTAGGTGGCAAATGGTAAAACCAAGGTTGGGCCTTGCTGGAGGTGTTTTATTCAAAGCGAACTGTCAAGGGGGTCCCATAAATCACCCAACCGCGTAAGGAATGCAAAATCCGGGAACATAACACCAGTATGACGGAAACTAGGGCGGCAAGAGTGGAACAAAACACTAGGCATAAGGCCGAGTCTTCCACCCTTTACCAAGTATATAGATGCATTAATTAAATAAGAGATATTGTGATATCCCAACAATCCTTTCCATCATGGAGCAATCTTCAACTTCACCTGCAACTAACAACGCTATAAGAAGGGCTGAGCAAAGCGGTAACATAGCCAAGCAACGGTTTGCTAGGAAGGGTAAAAAGGTTAGAGGCTGACATGGCAATATGGGAGGCATGGTAAACAAGTGATAGGTAGCGCAGGATAGCGATAGAACGGAGCAACTAGCAAGCAAAGATAGAAGTGATATCGAGGGTAATAGTCATCTTGCCTGAAATCCCGCAAGGAAGAAGAACAAGTCCATGAAGAAGACAAACAGACGTAGTCGAATGAATCCTCACAACTCCGGAACGAAACCGAAGCTAACGAGAGAAGCAAACCGGAAAGAAACAAACAACATGGTAAACACACAAGCATAATCATAGCATGATGCACAGACAAGTATGATGCATGTCCGGTTTAATGAGGCATGGCATGGCGAAGTGCACGAACAATACTACAAGTTAAGTGGAGCTCAATATGCAACGAGTTGCATATTGATGAAACACCACATCAATTATTTAGTTCTCTCTCGTTTAGGAACACAACAATATTAAATGTTGTTAACCATGGCAAGAGGTGAAACATAATTAAACTACCTATCTATGCAAGTTTAAATGAGGCCGGAAATGACAAACAGCAATTCCGGAAATCCCCATATGTCATTTAGCAGTTTAAAGCAAACACAATTTTAAGCATTTAAATGTTGTTATCATGATGCGGATGACATATACAAGTTTATGCAATTTTTATGAAAATGTTGACATGAGCATGTTATGAAGCATTTGGTCACCATGGCGGAACGAAAAGGGTGCCACGGCGGCGAAACAAAAAATGGTGCCACGGCCACATATCCGAAAATGATGCCACGGCAACATATCGGTTCCGGTAGCTCACGGAGATACCGGTGCAACAGGAGGCGTGCGGATGTGCGCAACATGCTAGAGATGGTGGGGTGCTCCCGACTACCGGGTTCCCACGGGACGGCGGCATGGCAAACGAGGAACGTGCAAAGACCTCTCTCGGACACGGTGCAAACACGGGCATCTCATACAACACACAAGCATTCGTTCACGGGCGGTCGTCATCTCGGGATTATACCTTTGAAGCATGCGTTTTCGGGGCGGAACTAGTTCAAAGCGGTGTAGATGGAAGTAGACGTTCTCGGAGCGGTCGTAGAGGAAGTAGTTGTACGCGTTCGTCTCGGAGAGGTAATTGACGAATCCAACATCTTCGGGGCGACGGTAGTGGTTCACAGACGTCGTGGGAAGTAGTGGAAGTAGTTGCACACGGCGACGGTAGTGGTACACCATTGGAGACGTACATGTTCCATAGATGAACTTGGTGTAACTGTGCGGTAGTCGAACTTGGCGCTCGTGGTACACGGGTCTTCGTGCGACGGTAGTGCAAGGCGGCATTACTAGTCTTGGCAGAAAACAAGGCGTGCACAGGAGGCGAACGACTCCATGTCATGCATGGCTGTGCGGATTTGGGCCACGAGGTGAGGCCGAAGGAGCTGGCGAAGGCGGCTGGTCACCGCTCTCGAGGACGAGCTTTGCTGCTCGATTTCCAGGTGCACGGGACACCCAAAGGGAAACGGCGAGCGTCGTGCTCATTCCCGAACAGATGACGTCGGAGAGGGACTTGGCGCGGGGCGGCTATAGCTTGCAGAGGAAGCCGAGGCAGTCGGCCGCCAGGGAGACGAAGGCGAGCTTGATGACGAGCAGCCATGGCCGCTGGCGCACGAGGAAGAGAAGGGCGGCGAAGGTGTTTGGGCAAGGAGCTCCAGGTTCATGGCGGCAGAGGAGCTCCAGTAGGGCCGAGGCGGCGGCAGTTGAAGACCCCGGTGAAGCGCAGCCTGATCCGGCGACGGCGCCGGGCTCCGGTGGCTGGCTGGTGGCGCGGAGGCGACAAGGAGGGGGCCGCGGGTGAGGGAGGAGGCTGGGCGAGGCAGATACGACGGGGAGGCGAGGGACCGAGAGGAGCGGCTCGGGTGGAGGGGTCGAGGCGATGGGAGGAGCGGGAGGTGCGCGAGGGGAACGGGGCGAAGCCCTTCTTGGCACTGGCAGCGGGCGAGCGTTGGCGGCGCTGGAGGAGGAACGAGGGGATCGAGCGAGTTGCGTGGGGGCTGGATCGGTTGGGGCTAGGGTTAACAGGGCAGCGACTGGGCCTTGAAGGTTAGATGGGCTGGCCTGGGCTGCGGATGGGCCTGGATGGCATGCTGGGTTGCTGGGCTCTCCTCTCCCTCTCTCTTATTTTCTAAAACAGAAAATAACAAAGAAGAAAATAAGAAGGAAGGAGGTGTCGGGGAAGAAGTTGGACACGTGGATAATTTTCCCGGACTCGCAAAAATGAGTTTGATCCAAGAAAATAGAAAAGGCCAAGGTTGAAAGATGTAAATTCAAACACATTTGAATTTAATTCAAATGGGTTTGAACTAGGACTTGGTAAAAGGAAGGTCCAAAAATGTTCGGATTTTTGGTGGAGCTCCGGAAAATGATGAAAGAAATTATGGACAAGGTTAGAGAGTCAAAACTTGAAGAAGAAAAGGCCAATGGATTTAATATGCAAGTGGGTTCATGGGTGATTCCAAAACAATGGAATATTTTATAATATCTCCCGAAATATCGGGAGGGTATGTTTTAAAGAGAACCCACCATGTGAGTTTCCTCAATTTAAATGGATCGAAGATCCATACAGTTTATTTAGTTGAGTTGGAAAGATTAAAGACATAATGACGTGATGCCATGCACATGATGCAATGAAGAATGCAACAAGCAAAAACAAATCACACAACGAATCTCGGAAACCCTGGAAGGCATCTGAAGCTCCAGTCTTGGGGCGTCACAACACTCCACCACTACGAGAGGATCTCGTCCCGAGATCTTGGATAGCACCGGAGAGAAACGGAAGAAGAAGAGAAGAGGTAAAACTAAGTTGCTTCTTCGACAAAAGAGTGAAACCAAAGAACCTTGAGAGGTTGAAAAGTAGATAGAAAGAACACAACGGAGTTGATCACAATTGAGAGCACTGCATAGAAAATAGAAACAAGGAACACCATGTGAACCTTGGAGGTTGCAAAGCTATTAATGACGAGAACAATGGACAAGAACAAATTGGAACCACTCTGGTTGAAACGAGATACACAAGGAACAAGGAAGAACAAATTCGGACATCACTCTAGTAGAAAAGAGATGCAAGACTTGATATGATGAAAAAGAACTTGAAGAGGTGACACAACACTCCGGTTAAATGGATAAGCACGAAAATAACATGATCTTGACAAAACGAGATGATGGGTCAATGAGAGCAACCTCACAAAGCCTCTGAAAGAAAGAATAGAAGATAGATCATTGGAATAACATAATGGAGAAGGAAATGCCAACTTCTGCCACAAATGAGCTTGGAAAGCATCCTTGCAAAGAAGAATTGAACGGAGTTGTTGGAAAATCAACAACGAAAAGCACAAGCTTGTTGTGGGCTTATGGCAAACATCTCAAAATGATGAGGTGACAACCGGCCTCTAATGGAAACAATTGCTTGCTTGAGATCAACAAAGAGATGAAAACTGCTTTCGCCGAGAGGATAGTTAAAAACTTGGATCATTGATAAGCACCACAATAGCAACATTCCTTAGGGAAGGCTTTTAGGTGAAATATGACACAAGATAACTCCAACAAAGAGATTGATGGATTTAAAATACCTCATTCTTGACAACATATGAATCATGAAACATGAAGGAAATTGTCAAGAGTGACATAACACCATCTCCAAAGATAAGGTAGAAAGAATAGCACTTTGAAATGCAAGAAGAAGAATACTTGAACTCCTCAAAATAGGACATGTGCTGAACACCATGTTTATTTTAGAGTGTAGCTTGGCGGATCTTAACTTCAAGAGAAATCTTGAAAACAATTGGAGAATGAAAAGAATCCTTGACGAACCACCATGTAGAGCCTCCATGAAGAACTCCGGTAATAAAAGGATGATAGAAAGAAAGGGAAGTTGACAACACAAGGTGAAGCCTTGCGATGATTTAGAAGGAGCTTCGTCACGAGATATTGCGGAAAACTTGGAACTCCGGAAGAAAGAAGAACAACATATAACTGAGAAATTGATGTCACGGACAAACACTGGTAGAAAAGAATTAAGCACTTGGATGAAACAGAAATAAGAATTATGTTATGTGTATCCTTCGCCAATTTAAATTGATGACAAACAACGGATTTGGCATACTACTTATTCTCATTGAAAGGATTAAGAGGGATATAGCGTAAACATGGGAAAACTTGAAAAAACCACCGGTACAATTCAGAAAGAACGAATTAATTGATATGATAACAATGGAACAGAAATATTGAAAGAACCACCGTAAGAATTGAAAATGAAAGTAGCAAAGGCACAATTCACCGGGGATAATTAGAAACGAATGAAGATACTTAAGGGGATTTAGATACAAGAGAACAAAGAGATCATGAACTGAATAGAGGATATTTGAACGATGCACGGGTAAGATTTGGAGAACGATAGCTACACCCTGAGAATGAAGAATTCTGAGATGATGGCTCCGAAGAATCAAACTGAAAAGACTCCTGAAATGCCCCGGATGGGTGAAAAGAATTCTCATAATCGAAAGAAATTATGAGAGGATGGCATAACACTAGAACCATGAATCTCTGGAAGAACAGGTAAGGATTTAGAGGAACTCTTCTTCGGTCTTCACATGCTGAGAATGATGATGAGAACAACCATGAATTGTTAAGACACTCCAGAATGAAAATTAGAAAGGTTCAACCAACGATGAAAGAATTTGAAAGATCTTGGAGAAAGACATTTGACTGATGATAATTCATTCTTACGTCAAACTTCGAAAAGAATTTGGTAACGGCTCCGGGAAAATTAGGAGAGTCAGGTAAGATCCTGGGAAAAGACCTATGGGTTAGGGCCCACTCAAAAGGAAAACACCGTTGAACGATTTATTGAAAGGGGGGATTGCGCCGGTTGAATTAAATGACTTGAATGAGATAATAATCTCCAAATAGCTTGAACGGATTGATAATGGAGACACAAATCTTCTGAGATATCTTCAGCACTCCAGAACAATTGAATAGCAAGCGGGGAATGATTAAGAGATCACCGGAATACGCAAACACTTGAAACAAGGAAGGGAATATGATCAACACCGAAAACTTGACTTGAATCCACCGGAGAAGAAAAGAGACGAAGAATAATAAACTTGAAGCTCGTGAGCATCTTCACGAGGGATCACCGGATCAGAACATTGATTGAAAAGGTTGAAGTGACTTCACATGAATAAACGGATACATGATTAAAATATATGAGTCCTTGAAGAAAAGGGTGGGAGGGCGGGAAAACAAAGACTACTGGGGACGGATGGAACAAACACCGTTGAGAAAACTTGGAAATGATCTTGCGGATGGGGAGAATGATGGGATCATCTCGAAGAGAAGCGCACCGGTTGGAAAAGAATTAGCATGACGAGCTCGATGATTAAGAAGGATTAGTATTCACATAGCAATATGAGAACACCGTTTATGAAAGGTATGGATTCAACATTTGACTTCGAAGCAGCTCGAATACCACAAAAAAAAGAAAACAAAGGATTTGGCTTGCAGAATAAGCCGGAAACAAACATGTGATAGAGATTCCGTCCGAAGTTTTCGTGGTGGGGCCCACACGGGCTCGAGTGTACAGCACCATCATGTACAAGGCAGTGCACATGACATACGAAGTGTCCCCGAACCAGCATAGCCAAGGGTTCTTTAAGACACAACGAGACCACTATAAAAACGACCGTGGAAAGGCGGACCACTAGACGTCGAACCCCAATCTCATATCATGCATCTGTCGAAAAGATATTCTAGGAGCTACTTGAATTCCCACCTATAAAACTCCCGAAACTTTCTGGTTATGCAATCTGGTGTTGGGGATACAGGGGAAGCAATATATATCTCACCCAAAACTAACAATTCCTATATCCAAGCTGTATCCATCCGTCAACACATAACAAGAAACCTTCGGAAATCGTGTACCTCAACCTTCGAAAATCATCCGTTATACAAGTTATGGCAATACTCCCGAACTCCCGCCCCAGTACTGGGTGGCGTCGAGGTTATCTCACCAACAACTGCATAAAAGAGATTTTCGATGTCGGCAAAACTCAGGTATCCCAGAACTGCAACGATAAAATTATGACGACAACACCTCGGAGCTCAACTCCCCGGGTCAATGCCACATAATAGACAGGAGGCACCAAGAACAATGTTCTCGTCACAAAACCATCGGAACGATTCCAAGATACCCGCGTGATCCTAAATTTTTTTTAGTGAAATTTGAGGAGAGGAAAGTCAAAACATCTACGTCAGGAGACCTCACGAGAGCGACGAAGGGACTGAGGAGTAAAAATAATCCTACTCTCCGATATATATAATCCTAAGACTAAAACATTTTTTTCTAGACTCAACAACGCCAGCAAACAATCAAGCAGGGGGCTCCTAAGTCGGGGATGGTTCTGATTACCAACTTGTAACACCCACGATGCGGCTATATCTCCCACGTGTCGAAGCACGACTTAGAGGCATAACCGCATTGTGGTTTTGTCGCAAGAAGGGTCATCTTCACACAATCCCATGTAATGAACAAGAATGGGATAAAGAGTTGGCTTACAATCGCCACTTCACACAATGAACATATAATAAATCATACATCATTCAGAGTACACACATA
Organism: Triticum dicoccoides; assembly: GCF_002162155.2. Taxonomy (NCBI): domain Eukaryota; kingdom Viridiplantae; phylum Streptophyta; class Magnoliopsida; order Poales; family Poaceae; genus Triticum; species Triticum dicoccoides. Next base: position 321,012,957 of record NC_041383.1, on the reverse strand, counting down.
GTCCGACTACGGACGAAGCCAAAAGAAAACAAGATAACCCAACTGCTAGATCCCTGATCGTCCCAACTGGGCTCCACTACTGATCAACATGAAACGAAACATCGGAACAACTAAGATCTTCGATGAGCTCCCATCGGAGCTCGGTTGCTTCATCTGCACTTGTACATCGGCACCTGCAACTGTTGTGATAGTATCTGGTGAGTCACGAGGACTCAGCAATCTCAAAACCTGCGAGATCAAGACTATTTAAGCTTATGGGAAAGGAAGGGGTAAAGTGGTGAGGTTGCAGCAGCGACTAAGCATATATGGTGGCTAACATACGCAAATAAGAGCGAGAAGAGAGCAAGCGGAACGGTCGTGAAGCTAGCATGATCAAGAAGTGATCCTGAACTCCTACTTACGTCAATCATAACCCAAAACCATCACGGCTACACACGTGGTTGATGCGTTTTTAAAACAGATCTGGTGTCAAGTTATCTACAACCGGACATTAACAAATTCCCATCTGCCTATAACCGCAGGCACGACTTTCGAAAGATTATACCCTACAGGGGTGTCCCAACTTAGCCCATGATAAGCTCTCACGGTCTACGAAGGATATTCCTTCTCCCAGGAAGACCCGATCAGACTTGGAATCCCGGTTTACAAGACATTTCGACAATGGTAAAACAAGACCAGCAAAGCCGCCCGATGTGCCGACAAATCCTGATAGGAGCTGCACATATCTCGTTCTCAGGGCACACCGGATGAGACATCCTACGAGTAAAACCAGCCCTCAAGTTTCCCTGAGGTGGCCCCGCAGTCTACTCAGTTCGGACCAACACTCGAAGGAGCACTGGCCCGGGGGGGGTTAAAAATAAAGATGACCCTTGAGTCTGCAGAACCCAAGGGAAAAAGGCTCAGGTGGCAAATGGTAAAACCAAGGTTGGGCCTTGCTGGAGGAGTTTTATTCAAAGCGAACTGTCAAGGGGGTCCCATAAATCAGCCAACCGCATAAGGAACGCAAAATCCGGGAACATAACACCGGTATGACGGAAACTAGGGCAGCAAGAGTGGAACAAAACACCAGGCATAAGGCCGAGTCTTCCACCCTTTACCAAGTATATAGATGCATTAATTAAATAAGAGATATTGTGATATCCCAACAATCCTGTCCGTCATGGAGCAATCTTCAACTTCACCTGCAACTAACAACGCTATAAGAAGGGCTGAGCAAAGCGGTAACATAGCCAAGCAACGGTTTGCTAGGAAGGGTGAAAAGGTTAGAGGCTGACATGGCAATATGGGAGGCATGGTAAACAAGTGATAGGTAGCGCAGGATAGCGATAGAACGAAGCAACAAGCAAAGATAGAAGTGATATCGAGGGTAATAGTCATCTTGCCTGAAATCCCGCAAGGAAGAAGAAAGAGTCCATGAAGAAGACAAACGGACGTAGTCGAACGAATCCTCACAACTCCAGAACGAAACCGAAGCTAACGAGAGAAGCAAACCGGAAAGAAACAAACAACATGGTAAACACACAAGCATAATCATAGCATGATGCACAAACAAGTATGATGCATGTCCGGTTTAATGAGGCATGGCATGGCGAAGTGCACAAACAATACTACAAGTTAAATGGAGCTCAATATGCAACGAGTTGCATATTGATTAACCACCACATCAATTATTTAGTTCTCTCTTGCTTAGGAACACAACAATATTAAATGTTGTTAACCATGGCAAGAGGTGAAACATAATTAAGATACCTATCTAGGCAAGTTTAAATGAGGCTGGAAATAACAAACAACAATTCTGGAAATCCCCATATGTCATTTAGTAGTTTAAAGCAAACACAATTTTAAGCATTTAAATGTTGTTATCATGATGCGGATGACAGATACAAGTTTATGCAATTTTTATGAAAATGTTGACATGAGCATGTTATGAAGCATTTGGTCACCATGGCGGAACGAAAAGGGTGCCACGGCGGCGAAACAAAAAATGGTGCCACGGCCACATATCCGAAAATGATGCTACGGCAACATATCGGTTCCGGTAGCTCACGGAGATACCGGTGCAAAAGGAGGCGTGCGGATGTGCGCAACATGCTAGAGATGGTGGGGTGCTCCCGCCTACCGGGTTCCCACGGGACGGCGGCATGGCAAACGAGGAACGTGCAAAGACCTCTCTCGGACACGGTGCAAACACGGGCATCTCATACAACACACAAGCATTCGTTCACGAGCGGTCGTCATCTCGGGATTATACCTTTGAAGCGTGCATTTTCGGGGTGGAACTAGTTCAAAGCGGTGTAGATGGAAGTAGACATTCTCGTAGTGGTCGTAGACGAAGTAGTTGTACACGTTCGTCTCGGAGAGGTACTTGATGAATCCAACATCTTTGGGGCGACGGTAGTGGTTCACGGACGTCGTGGGAAGTAGTGGAAGTAGTTTCACACGGCGACGGTAGTGGTACACCATTGGAGACGTACATGTTCCGTAGATGAACTTGGCGTAACCGTGCGGTAGTCGAACTTGGCGCTCGTGGTACACGGGTCTTCGGGCGACGGTAGTGCAAGGCGGCCTCACTAGTCTTGGCAGAAAACAAGGCGTGCACAGGAGGCGAACGGCTCCATGTCATGCATGGCTGTGCGAATTTGGGCCACGAGGTGAGGCCGAAGGAGCTGGCGAAGGCGGCTGGTCACCGCTCTTGAGGACGAGCGTTGCTGCTCGATTTCCAGGTGCACGGGACACACAAAGGGAAATGGCGAGCGTCGTGCTCGTTCCCGAACAGAGGACGTCGGAGAGGGACTTGGCGCGGGGCGGCTGTAGCTTGCAGAGGAGGTCGAGGCAGTCGGCCGCCAGGGAGACGAAGGCGAGCTTGATGACGAGCAGCCATGGCCGCTGGCGCACGAGGAAGAGAAGAAGGAGACGAGGTAGAAGAAGGGCGGCGAAGGCATTTGGGAGAGGAGCTCCTGGTTCATGGCGGCAGAGGAGCTCCAGCAGGGCCGAGGCGGCGGCAGGGGAAGACCCCGGTGAAGCGCAGCCTGGTCCGGCGACGGCGGCGGGCTCCGGTGGCGGGCTGGTGGCGCGGAGGTGACGAGGAGGGGGCCGCGGGTGAGGGAGGAGGCTGGGCGAGGCAGATACGACGGGGAGGCGAGGGACCGAGAGGAGCGGCTCGGGTGGAGGGGTCGAGGCGATGGGAGGAGCGGGCGGTGCGCGAGGGGATCAGGGCGAAGCCCTTCCTGGCACTGGCAGCGGGCGAGCGTTGGCGGTGCTGGAGGAGGAACGAGGGGATCGAGCGAGTTGCGTGGGGGCTGGATCGGTTGGGGCTAGGGTTAACAGGGCAGCGACTAGGCCTTGAAGGTTAGATGGGCTGGCCTGGGCTGTGGATGGGCCTAGATGGCATGCTGGGTTGCTGGGCTCTCCTCTCCCTCTCTCTTATTTTCTAAAACAGAAAATAACAAAGAAGAAAAGAAGAAGGAAGGAGGTGTCGGGGAAGAAGTTGGACACGTGGATAATTTTCCCGGACTCGCAAAAATGAGTTTGATCCAAGAAAATAGAAAAGGCCAAGGTTGAAAGATGTAAATTCAAACTCATTTGAATTTAATTCAAATGGGTTTGAACTAGGACTTGGTAAAAGGAAGGTCCAAAAATGTTCGGATTTTTGGTGGAGCTCCGGAAAATGATGAAAGAAATTATGGACAAGCTTAGAGAGTCAAGACTTGAAGAAGAAAAGGCCAAGGGATTTAATATGCAAGTGGGTTCATGGGTGATTCCAAAACAATGGAATATTTTATAATATTTCCCTAAATATCGGGAGGGTATGTTTTAAAGAGAACCCACCATGTGAGTTTCCTCAATTTAAATGGATCGAAGATCCATACAGTTTATTTAGTTGAGTTGGAAAGATTAAAGACATAATGACGTGATGCCATGCACAAGATGCAATGAAGAATGCAACAAGCAAAAACAAATCACACAACGAATCTCGGAAACCCTGGAAGGCATCTGAAGCTCCGGTCTTGGGGCGTCACACCCCCTTACTCGGGTTTATGCTTCTATCACTTAAGATACCCACTATAAGCGGATCATGAACGTATTGCAACATTCTATAGCAGGAATCCCTCTCACTTGCGCGACACGGAGAGCACCATAAGACAGCACCAATAATAAAACATGCAACTCAAACCAATCATGATCATCAATTAACCCATCCGTCGGTGTACAAAAGTAGGGGCTCTCCTTTTGACCCCTCTACTTGTGCACAGGCAGTCAGAGCCACGCTCCGTGGCCACACATAGCAGGGCAAAAGAGGGAAGCCGGAGAAAAGTCGAAGGCACGAGACAAACAAGGCAACATAAAGGACCAAGGCCACAAAGTGCAGACAGGCGAAGCAGGTTTCACTGGCAAGGCCCTTGCCGGGGCAGCCTCTGCAGCCCCCGCAAGCCTGTTGCCGGGGCAGCTCGCCCACAGCGGCAAAGCGAGCCACCCTTGAACCCACGGTTTCCAATGTCAACAACCACGTTGGACCGGGGCTCGGGAGGCAGCTCCATGGTGGCATGCAGATCTTTGTGAGGATAAGGAATACTCAAAATCAGATGAGGATTGGAGGGCAACACTCCCCGTCGAGATCCTTACCGAAGAAACCGAAAAGACCCCAGGCAAGATCCTTGCCGGGGACACTAGCACGCCACGGCAGGACCCTTGCCGGGCCACCCGGCAAGACCCTTACTAGAGGCGACAGCAGGGCCACTGTCAGGCCCTCACTAACCAACTCCCCGCCGCCGTTCGCATGCAACTGCCAGCCCAACCAGCTGGGCAGGCACCTGCGTGGCAACATGCAGCTTCCAGGGCAACTCAGCACACACCTGCGTGGCGGCATGCAGATCTTCGTGGAGGCTCCACCAACGCGCCACCTCAGCTTCTTGCCTGCCTACATGGCACCGCATGCATCGCTGGCCAGGGCGCGTGTTGAAGTGAGGAGGAGCGAGGACGGACGGGACGGGCCTCGCTCCCGTCCCTGATAAAGTGAAGGGATACCTAAGCCACACATTAAATGCATCCTGTCATGTAATACGAGCGATAAGCTCGCAGCACGGTAGGCCTTTCCACCTCCTGTGTGCCACTGTGGCAGCCCCTTCCGCCTATAAAAGGAGGCCCATGGCATACAGGAAAAGGATTCGGCTCTTTCAAACCACGCAGTATCCGTAGCTAGTTCGAGAGCTCAAGAACACTCAATACATCCACCAAGCAGGACTAGGGTTTTACTCATCCTCGCGGCCCAAACCTGGGTAAATGATCCTTGTGTCAATTACTAATCCTGCTCTTCTCGCAACCCTGCGCCCCGCAACCGTAGTAGGGATTCTTGTGATCCCATAGGTGTCGTCTCCCACCGACATCTTTGGCGCGCCAGGTAGGGGACATAATTGTGAGAATCTAGTCTAGTAGTTAGCCTAGCTGTTCTTCATCACCATGGCTCCTAAGAACAAGACGACAACGGCGATCGGTTCGTCCGGGACCTGATTGCCAATACCGGTGCGGACCAGTAGCGGGCAAGTCACGGATAGAACCCCTCGCGCGGCCCGCAAACATCCACATCACCCTGGCAGTCCAGGCCTGGTGAGCGACGTCGTTCGTACGCCGAGCGACATGCCGCGTATCGCGGGCTC
>NC_041383.1:320952744-321007182 GCF_002162155.2 Triticum dicoccoides | reverse complement strand
CGCGCCCTCTAGGGGCGCCATCGTGCCGCCAGACGGTGGCGTGGCGACCTCCAAGACGTAAAATCGGCGCCCACGGTGCGCTCTTCTCAGGTTGTGCGTGATGAGCAGCGCCACCCTGCTGGTGACCCTGCGCGCCACCCTGGAAACAGTCCCGTGCACCCATCACACGATGAGGAGAGCCAGCATGTGTGCCGAGGTGCTGACGGAGGTGGCGAACGGCTGCGGGGCCGTGACGCGGCTCCTTCTAACATGGTTAGAAGTCGTGGCGCATCACGGTCCACACAACTTTCACCGCCGCCCACGCCAGCAGAAGCCCTAGCACGCGCGCAACTGCTCCTCGATTTTCCTCCCGCCACGGAGACGCTCGACGAATGGAGGGCCACCGTCCGGAGCCTCGACGGCATCACCAGCAACGATGAGTTGCGGCCGGCGGGACCCATAGGCCGTCGCTCCGTCCGGCCACCGCATGCCAGCGGAGGCTGGGACGGAGGCGATGCGGCCACGGTGCACTCTCCTCCTCCATCCCGACCACCACGGGTGTCGGTCTGTCGCGACGATGCTCGTGATGATATCTCCATAGCATCGTCCGACCCGTGAACCCACCGCGACCAATGCCAAGTTCTTGGAGAGCGAGTTCACGAAGACGCTCGAACCACCATCGAGCGCCGGCGTGACGCGCGCCAGCAGTCGGATAGGAGGGCAGGTCCCACTACGGACCACCCAGCACCGGGAGGCTACGGTGGCCTACCTTACGAGGTGGGTTGTCCGGCCTTCACCCGTGAGCTACAGCAGTTCCAGTGGCCCTCCCACCACACGTTCAAGCCCGACATTGGCGAAAAGTACAACGGCAAGACTCGCCCGTCGGAGTTCCTCAGCATCTACACCATCGCAATGCAAGCTGCTGGGGCCCGTGACGAGAAGGTGCTTGCCAATTACTTTCCATTGGCACTCAAGCCCAATGTCATGTCATGGTTGATGCACTTGCCGGTAGACTCCATTTCTTCTTGGGTGGATTTGTGTCATGAGTTTGTTGGCACCTTTACTGGAGGCCACCAAGCTCATGGCAAGGCGAGTGATCTGCATATCATCCCCTAGAAGAAAGGAGAAAACTTATGCAAGTACATCCAAAGGTTCAGCCGAGTGCAGTACAATATCCCCGACGTTCATCCTGCCACCGTGATCAGTGCATTCCATCAGAATGTGCACAATCGTAAGATGCGCGAAGAGCTGGCGATGAACAAGGTCAGGGATGTGGCCGAACTTTATGTTCTGGCCGATCAATGCGCTCACGCTGAAGAGGGAAGGAAGTACCCCGGCGAAGATGCCAGCGCATAAACTAACTCCAGGATGATACCGTCACCCCGGCGAAGAAGGGTCGGCGCCGTAACAGGAAGCGTAGCATCAAGACCGTGCTTTCCGTTGAGGGGTCCGACGATACGGGCACCACCAAGAAACCCAAGGCAAGTGACCCTGCAAGGAGGTTGCCGGGTGTGCCGCTTGCCGGGCCTTGGCAGCTGCCGATAAGCCAGGGGGCTCCAAGAAGCAGTATTGCAAGATCCACCGCACCAAAGGCCACGATCTCTAGAAGTGCCGGCAAGTGGAGTTGCTCACCGAGAAGCAGAAAGCCGAGTACGAACGACGGGACAAGTAGAAAGGCCAGGAAGGTGCCGAAGGATCCGACAAGAAACGTGGTGGCCAAGGGGGCCGCCGCGGCAAGGACAATCAGCAGGAGAGGCCCGCCCGGGGCCGCGACAAGAAGCAGGAAGACGATGATCATGACGAGGACGAAGAGTCCGGCGACCATGAGTTTCAGAAAGCCACAGAAGCCATGGGCGTCGACGGTGGCACCTCGCTGCAGACATCCCACTGCCAGCTAAAGCAGTGGGCACGTGAGATCACAACGGTGGAGCCATCGGTCGACGAATGGAGGCCGCTGAGGTGGTCCAGCACGCCTATCATCTTCTACACCAAGGACCACCCCGACTGCACTACTACGGTCGGGTGCTTGCCGTTGTTGGTCTCACCAACAATCCGCAACCTCAAGGTGACGAAGATGCTGGTTGACGGTGGGGCCGGTCTGAACTTGATCTCGCCTATTGTGATCAAGAGGCTGCAAATCCCTGATGGAGACCTCGAGGAGACGGGCACGTTCCAAGGGGTCAACCCGGGGAAGAGCCAGCCGAAGGGAAAGGTCACGCTGCACATGACGTTCGGAGGCGAGTTGAACCACATGACGGAGTGGATTATCTTTGATGTAGCCGAGATCCCCTTGCCCTACAACGGGATCCTCGGCCGCCCGGCACTAGCCAAATTCATGACGTCTTCACATTACACCTACAACATGCTGAAGATGCCTGGGCCGATGAACATCATCATTGTCCCCTCCGACAAGAAAGATGTGTAGATTTGCACTGACCAACTCTACTGGGAAGCAGTTGCAGCAGCTGTTGCCATGGCACTTGCTCCTGCCGATGGAGCCCCGAGAGGGAAGAAGACCGGCAAGACCCCTCGCACCTACTCCGGCAAGCGCACCCCTTCGGGTTGTTGCGCTCCCATTGAGGACGTGCCAGAGAGCTCCGCCGGCAAGAGTAAGAAGTCCAGAGCTGCACTACTAGATACCAAGAAGGTGCCCGTCAAGGAGGATGGCACGGGGGGAGTTTTTACCAGAAACTCCACACTCGACAACAAATAAGAAAGCGAGCTCGTCACTTTCCTGCGGGCAAATGTCGATGTGTTTGCGTGACATCCCCGGCGTTCCTAGGGAAGTGATTGAGCACCATCTTGCTATCTGTCCTCATGCACGCACCGTCAAGCAGAAGGTCGGGAAGCAAGCTCTAGAAAGGCAGGAGTTCATCACGGAGGAGATTAGAAAACTAGAGGCGCCAGGCTTGGTAAGAGGAGTACTCCATCCGACGTGGTTGGCCAATCTGGTAGTGGTGTGCAAGGCAAACGGGAAGTGGAGACTGTGTATTGATTACACGAACATCAATAAGGCTTGTCCAAAGGATCCCTTCTTGTTACCACGCATTGACCAGATTGTTGACTCCACGGCTGGGTGTGACCTGTTATCATTCCTTGATGCCTACTCGGGATACCACTAGATCTTCACGACGAAAGAGGACGAGGAGAAGACAACATTCATCACCCCATGTGGTACGTATTGCTTCTTACGGATGCCTTTCGAGTTGAAGAGTATTGGCTCAACCTTTCCAAGGGCGGTCCAAATTGGTTTTGAGCCCCAGCTACACAGGAATATGGAAGCTTATATGGATGACATAGTGGTCAAAACCAAGGACAAAGAAACACTTGTGCAAGATCTGGAGGAAACATTTGCAAACCTGCGCAAGATCAACCTCAAATTGAAACCTAAGAAGTGTGTCTTCGGTGTTCTGTCTGGCAAGCTTCTCAGATTCTTTGTGTCCCAGCGCGGTATCGAGGCAAACCCAGATAAGACCAAGGCCATCGAGAAGATTGAGGCATCCAAGCGGATCAAGGACGTGGATCGGCTCACTGGCTGCATCGCCGCCATGAGCAGATTCATCTCCAAGTCTGCGGAGTGTGCCCTTCCCTTTTTCAAGATCTTGAAGAAAACGGGCCCAGTGGAGTGGACCCCAGAGGCCGAGGCAGCGCTGCAAGATTTGAAGAAGTACCACTCCTTTACCCCGGTGCTGGTTGCGCCCAAACCACAAGAACCATTGCTGCTTTATCTAGCAGCGACGAATCAGGTGGTTAGCGCCGCACTAGTGGCACGGAGAGAGGTCGACAAAGAGGCGGCGGCAGCAGCAGAGTCAACGGATGGAGAGCCGGAACCTTCCCCGACAGGGCTCGGTCCCGGCAAGACTGAGTCCCCGGCGGGGGCTGACGCCAGTGCAACAGGGTCCACGCAACCGTGTTGAGTGGCACAAAAGAAGAAAATGAAGCAGCACCCTATTTACTTCGTCATCTCCCTCTTGCAGGGGGCTAGGTCGAGGTACTCAGGTGTGCAAAAGCTTCTCTTCGTCCTCCTTATGGCCTCGAGGAAGCAACACCATTACTTCCAAGCACACGAGATCACGGTGGTGACCAGCCTCCCATTGCAGTGGATACTGCAAAACCCAGATGCAACATGGAGGATCGTGCAATGGGCCCTGGAGTTGTCGAGTTTCGGTTTAAAGTTTGAAACTACCTCGACGATTCATAGCAGAGTCTTGGCGGAGTTTGTTGCAGAATGGACCTTGACGCCTGACGAAGAGGTGCAGGAGACCACTCTCCCCGCCAAGGAAACGAGCCGCAACTGGATCATGTACTTTGATGAGGCCTTTTCGCTGCAAGGCGCCGGTGCTGGTGTGCTGCTTGTCGCACCCATGGGAGAGCACCTCAAGTATGTCATCCAGATGCACTTCCCCCGGGAGATGTCAACTAACAACACCGCAGAGTATGAGGGTTTGCTTGCCGGTCTCAGGATCGCGGCGGACCTCGGAGTCAAAAAGCTCATCGTCAGGGGCGACTCACAGCTCGTCGTCAGGCAGATCAACAAAGATTATCAAAGCCCATTGATGGAAGCATACGTAGATGAGGTGAGAAAACTGGAGGAGCGCTTTGATGGTATACAAGCGGAGCACGTCCCTCAGACGGAGAACGACATTGCCGACTACCTGTCAAAGCGCGCTGCCCTCAAGCTACCTGTGGAACCAGGTACTTTTGTGCTTTAGCTAACTCAACCTTCCGTCGAACCGTCAACTGGGCAAAACATGCGGAGGAAGCTAGGCTCCGCCAAGTACTTCCCCACCGAGCTCCCCGGATCCGCTGGCGAAGATGTTGCCGTGGATACCGATCCTGCGCGGGACAACTGACTTCGGCAGGACCTCAGGTCATGGCGTAGAGACAACCGCTCCCATGGCAGAAGAGATGCCTTTGGTCCTTGTCATCGAGCCATGATACGTCTCCAACGTATCTATAATTTTTGATTGTTCCATGCTATTATATTACCCCTTTTAGATGTTTATGGGCTTTATTTTACACATTTATATGCTTTTTGGGACTAACCTACTAACCGGAGGCCCAGCCATATTGCTGTTTTTTTTGCCTATTTCAGTATTTCGGAGAAAAGGAATATCAAATGGAGTCCAAACGGAATGAAACCTTTGGGAGCGTGACTTTTGGAACAAATCTGATCCGGAGAGCATGGAGTGCAAGTCAAGAAGCTCTCGAGGGCCCCACGAGATAGGGGGCCGCGCCCCCCCTGTAGGGCGCGCCACCTGTCTCGTGGGCCCCTCGGGCGGCCACCGACGTACTTCTTCCTCCTATATATAACTATGTACCCCAAAAACATCCGGGGGCACCACGAAACACAATTTCCACCGCCATAACCTTCTGTATCCGTGAGATCTCATCTTAGAGCCTTCACCGGCACTCTGCGGGAGGGGGAATCAACCACGGAGGGCTTCTACATCAACATCCTTGCACCTCGGATGAGTTGTGAGTAGTTTACCACAGACGTACGGGTCCATAGTTATTAGCTAGATGGCTTCTTCTTTGTTTTTGGATCTCAATACAATGTTCTCCCCCTCTCTTCTGGAGATCTATTTGATGTAAACTCTTTTTGCGGTGTGTTTGTCGAGATCCAATGAATTGTGGGTTTATGATCAAGTTTATTTGTGAATAATATTTGAATCTTCTCTGAATTGTTTTATGTATGATTGAGTTATCTTTGCATGTCTCTTCGAATTATCAGTTTGGTTTGGCCTATTAGATTGGTTTTTCTTGCCATGGGAGAAGTGCTAGCTTTGGGTTCAATCCTGCGGTGTTCTTACCCAGTGACAGAAAGGAAAGGGTTGCAAGACACGTATTGTATTGTTGCCATCGAGGATAACAAGATGGGGTTTATATCATATTTCATGTGTTTATCCCTCTACATCATGTCATCTTGCTTAATGCGTTACTCTGTTCTTATGAACTTAATACTCTAGATGCAGGTAGGAGTCGGTCGATGTGTGGAGTAATAATAGTAGATGCAGGCAGGAGTCGGTCTACTTGTTACGGACGTGATGCCTATATACATGATCATGCCTAGATAATATCAGAACTATGCGCTTTTCTATCAATTGCTTGACAGTAATTTGTTCAACCATCGTAATACTTATGCTATCTTGAGAGAAGCCTCTAGTGAAACATTTGGCCCCTGGGTCTATCTCTTATCATATTTGCTTTCAATCTACTTTCATTTGCTTCTTTACTTTTTGCATCTATATCAGAAAATACCAAAAATATATTTATCTTATCATACTATCTTTATTAGATCTCAGTTTCGCAAGTGGCCGTGAAAGGATTGACAACCCCTTTATTGCGTTGGTTGCGAGTTCTCAGCTTGTTTGTGTAGGTGCATGGGACTTTTGAGGAGCCTCCTACTGGATTGATACCTTGGTTCTCAAAACTGAGGGAAATACTTACGCTACACTTTACTGCATCACCCTCTCCTCTTTGAGGAAAACCAACGCAAGCTCAAGACGTAGCAAGAAGGATTTCTGGCGCCGTTGCCGGGGAGGCTTCCACCAAGTCAAGTCAAGTCAAGATTCGACCTCCCGCCAACGTGCGATTTCTGGCGCCATTGCGGGGGAGGTCTTCGCTCAAGCCAAGACATACCAAGTACCCATCACAAACCCATCTCCCTCGCATTTACATTATTTTCCATTTGCCTCTCGTTTTCCTCTCCCCCACTTCACCCTTGCCGTTTTATTCTCCCTCTCTTTCCCAATCTCCTCCTCTCTTTTGCTTGCCCTTTTGTTTGCTCATTTGGTTGGATTAGATGCTTATTTATTGCTAAACAGAGACCCTAAGATCTATGGATCCTCATCCGCTTGATAATCTTTTTAAGAGATCCAATTATGACAAACCAATTGCTAGTGAGTTTTGTGCACTAGATTATCTGTATGAAGTTTTGCTTGAAATTCGTGAATCTAAAAATTGTGATGAAGAACTTTATGAAGTGATTCACGATAGATCTTTGAATAAAAAGCATGATTGCAATGATTTTCCTATAAATTCTCTTGATGTCAATTGTGCTAATAATTTGCAAAACCCTAAGCTTGGGGATGCTAGTTTTGCTATGTCTACTACTTGTTTCAATGATCATGATTGGGGTGATTCTTCTTATAACCTTGAAAATTTATTTAAGCCCCATGATGAATATGAGATTGATAATAGTGTTTGCAATAATATTGAAAGTGGTTTTGGAAGAGTGTTGTCGTGGACTTGTCACGGCAGATGTCCTAGCGAAAGGACTTAGTCGTGGAGCCATCGCTACGAGTTTACTTGAAGGGGTTAAAGCGGACACAAAGACACGAGGGGTTTATACTAGTTCGGCCCCTTCGATGAAGGTAAAAGCCTACGTCTAGTTGTGATGGAATTGATGTGGTCTCGATGGCTAGGGAGCAAACAAGCTTCGCCTAGGCTCGAGTTGTGGTTGTCTGCCCTGAACCGCCACCGGGTCGTCCCCTTATATACACGGGTGATGCCCGTCGGTCCATAGAGTCCTAACCGGTTCATACTCGTATTCCGGTTGGTATCTCTCTATTCCTTACTTACACTACAAGTCATACATCAGGCCGGTTTACGGCTACATGTTCTAACCGACTACAAGCCTTGGGCCTTCATCTGTTTACGCCACTAATGAAGTTAACCCGGCCCAAGTAGGCCGGTTTACGCCTAGTGGTAATATCCCCAACATTAGGCCCCAGATTGATTTGAACTGGTTCATGTCAATCCTTCACACCATCTTGCGTCTTGGATATCTTCTGTTAATTGGCAAATCTCCATGTCGTCATCATTTTTGGTTGCTGTAAACCGGCATGATGTCATCAGTTTTGGTTACTGTAAACCGGCATGACGTCATTATCAAATTCATAACGCCCTCTTAATGACAGCTCCTGGATTCGCGCGTTTTGACCTAGCTTGGTTGCCTTATAAATAAGACCGAAGGGTCATTTCCTTTCTCTTCCCCTTCGTCCCTTCTTCTTCTTCTTCCTCACGTCGCCGGCTTTGGAGCTCCGCCACCACCGTCGACCTCTGCCTCGTCTCAGGCCGCTGCATCAACCTGAACGTACCAGAGTGTTGCGGAGTCTTTCCGCATCTTCTCCGTTCCCGGTAAGTTCTCTCTCCTCTTCTTAACCTAGATCCGTTCTTAGGGTTCCGTGTTCATGCTGTGTTCATCACGCGCTCATATCTGTTCTCTGATCTTGAATGAATCCGCGAACTCTTGCTGTGTTTAGTAGCGATCCCTAAGCATCCGCTTGCAACTTCTCATCTAATCCCATAGATCTCCCGCACATATCCGCTCAATGGTTCACTTCTGTTTCCGCCTTACTCTTTGAAATATTTCCTGTTTTGTGAGCTTGCTGTAGGTCCGCGGCTGTAACTCAATTTTGTGAAACTTATTTCTGCATACACAATTATCCATAGCTTCAATTGCTTTCGATGCCTAGATCAGGCGGTTTAACTTTACCATAGAAAAAACTGCTAAACCGGTATCTATCATTAGTCCCCTGGTTGAACCGCCAGAATACATTTGACGCCGCATTGTAGAAAACCGGTTTATAGGTACGGCCGCCGGTTTATCGTAGTTAGATTAACACCTTTTTTTATCCGGCATGTCCTTGAACTGGATTACCTATTTCTTGTAGATCTCGTCATGGCAAAACAAGTGTATGAGTGCAACTGGGTTCCCTCTCGCGTCACGGAATCACAGTTGGACGATCTAGTCCTGATCGGTGCTTTGGATAGTAAAGATACGATCCACTGGAGGGTTCCTGGAGATGAATGTCCTCCTACGCCCCAGGAAGGAGAGGTCGTGGTCTTCGCAGATCATATGGCCCGGGGCTTCAAACCGCCTGGCTCTAAGTTTTATCGGGATGTGTTAGCCAACTTTCAACTCCGTCCACAGGATATTGGCCCCAACTCCGTCACCAATCTATGTCACTTTCAAGTACTTTCTGAGGCATACCTTCAAGAGGAGCCTTCAGTCGAGTTATTTAGAGATCTCTTTCATCTGAACCGCCGTACTGAATTCACTGACGGCCCTAATACCGAACTGGGCGGTATGGCCATTCAGAAAAGGAAAGAAATCACCTATCCCCATGTCAAACTCCATACTCACCCCAAGGAGTGGAACACAACTTGGTTTTATTGCAAGGATACCTCCCCTGACAATGAAAATCCCTTGCCTGGCTTCCGTCCGGAACGGCTCAGCAACACTCACCCTTTTCCACAAAGGCTAAGCGCCAAGGAGAGAATTAAATATGCTCCTCAACTGTCCAAGCTCCGGGCCTTCATGGCCAATGGTTTAACAGGAATAGACCTTGCACGCTGCTGGATATCATGGAGCATTTTTCCTCTAAGCCGGCGCCCCAATTTGATGTGCAAGTATACTGATAGTGTCGATGACCCACTCCGACACACTAAAATCCAACTCCCTGATGACGAAGTCACAGAATCTGTGAAAAAGATGCTGAATGAACCGGAGCACCTCTGTGCTCAAACCGGTCTGCCTCCTTACTGCACCACCAACAAACCGCCAGCGGTAATATTTTAATTGCTCTATTGTTGAACCGGTTACTTTTTTATATGTTTAACATTTAATTACTGCTGATCCAGGGCGACAATCCGTTTTGGAGCAAGAAACTTCCTCAAGACAAAACGGAGAAGGCAGGACGGCCAACCCGGCCCAAGACCAAGGTTATCAAGAAACCAGCTCATAAGAGAAAAACCACCGCTTCATCTGACCCAGCCATTGATGATGATGTGGGTAATCCGGATCTTGAGGTAGAACTTGATTCACTTTGCTTGCTTCTTACACGCCTTATTGATGATAATGCTTGTCAGGATGACGCTGAAGCCAGCAATGCGGGTTTCGTTGAGGTAACCATTCTCTCTTCCGATTCAGAAATCTTGCCTTTGCCAAAATTTCGCCGGGAAAACCGGAAAGTTAAATTTTCTCATCCTCTTGCTTATCTGGATTCCCAATTTCTTATGAAGACCCAGCAACATGAAGCTCGCCGCACAACCCGGCACAGTGGCCAGGTAGTTACCTCTGCCGGTTTACCAAACAGTCCGGTTCGAAAACGCCGCTCCGAGGTCTCCGACCTTTTTATTGATTTAAATCGTAAAGCGGGTTTCTTCCATCAACCTCTTAATCCATCCAACTCCGATTATCAGGTCACTTCTCATTCATCGTCTGGTGAATCGTCAGCCACTCAGCTACCACCTTTGAAAACAGTTGTTGGGTAAGTTAAACTGAACATATGCTTCCAGTATACCGCATAATGGCTTATGCTTGTCCTTGACTTTTTGTTTTTCTTTCAGGGCTAAACCGAAACCAAGCAAGAAGGCCCGCCTGGATAAAGCGGCTGAAGAAGATGTAGCCCCAGAACATGACCAAGCGCCGGATTGTGAAATGTTTACTTCTGAAGATATCCCCAATGATCCTCCTTTGCAAGACGACGTTATTCCCGAAGAAGGGCTTGTTAATACTCCAGCCTCTGCCGATCAGCCTGCCAGCTCCATCCAGATTGAGAAATCCCACACTCCTGCTGACCAAACGGCCGCACCAACACAAACTGGTGAGTCCAAAGATGATGATGTTGTGATTACCGGTGTGGGCCGCTCTGAACCCGGAAATCCTGTCACCCTTACCAAGCATACCATCAAAGAGGATTTTTCCGCTTTGAACAAAGGAAAATGGGATGTTGAACTAGAAACATATGCTGCTCTGAGTGCCCAAGATCTTTACTCCGGCTATTTAAACCGGCTTTACACTAGCCGTGACTGTGAAGCTGGCCTGGTCAAAATGATGAGGGATAAATTTGAGGTAACTTACTTTTCTTTTTTTTCCTTGCTGCCATTACCTCCATCCTTCTAGCCCCCAAGGGCCGGTTTGTAACGTTGGTCAAACCGGGACTTGATCCTGAACATTCTTGAAACCGATCGGTATAGCCCGAATGAACCGGTCTAACTTAACATAAGTAAACCGGGGCTCCAATAGAGAACTGTCCTTAAAACATAACTTGATCAAATAGCCATTAGCCCCCAAGTGCCAAGTTGAATATTTGTATTGAGCTTGGGACTTTGTGATGGAGTAATATAAAAAAAATTGAAGGTGCATTAGCCCCCAAGTATCAGGCATATAACTTTGTTATATGGTTGATACTTCAACTCCTTGGATCGCCTGTGCAAAGCTTAAACGCTGTCTGTGTGCAGGCTGAGGTGAAAATCAAGGAGGACCGAGTTGCCGATTTGCAAGAGGCCTTGAAAACCCAGCAGGCTGAAACAGATAAGGCAAAGCAAGAATTAACCAGCGCTTTGAGCACTGCTGAACGGCTGAAAGAAGGCTTCAAGAAAGAGCGGGCTGACTGGGCCACTGAGAAGGCCGGTTTAACCAAAAGAGCGGAAAATGCTGAAGTGGCCCTTAAACCGGTGGTGGATGAACTGACGGCCGTACAGCGGCAAATACACTCCATGACTGCTGCAATCTTTGGTAAGCTCCTTGTAACTTCTGTGATAAATTTGAATCTGCTGTATCGTAAATCCGGTTTGAGACCATTCCAATCTTGTTGTAGGCACATGTATTGGGCACTTAGGAAATGATGTGCGGAAGAAATTGAAAGCTGCCTACACCTTGGTGGAACAATTGTATACCGGAGCCCAACGGATCATCACCACAGCTTCTCACAACAACCCGGCGCCCTCTTTAATCCAGGACACTCTTAGCAAGTTGTCAATGCTTCCAGCCCAGATTGAGGAGCTGAAAAAATCCGCTGCCCGAACCGGAGCCATCAATGCCTTAATCCGGGCAAAGGCATGGGTGCCCGACTTTGATCCTGTGGAAGCAGCTCAAGGCTATCCCAGTCTGAAAGAAGATGGCTCTGAATTCAACGAAGAAGATTTAAGGGCCATAAACCGTGCAGTGCGCCCTCTGGCTTGCCAGCTAGCTGAAGAGGCAGATTTGACGCATTATCAAGCGCAATATAATAATCAAAACAAACGAGTGCCTGCCCCAACTGTTGAAGCGGAGAATCTGATTCCTCCAATCCGTAAGCACACTTACGCCCCTGATATTGAACCGTCTTCCCTGATCCATGAAGAGGCTGTTTTCCAAGCTTTAATGGGAATCGACTGGACCATTGTTGATTTCCAGCCGATGGGTAGAGACGAGGAAGCTGAAGCGGCGGAGGATGAGGAGCAGGCTTGAACCGGAAGCCGGTTTGAAGAGCTATTTGCAACATCCTTCCACAAAAACAATGATTTTGTTTGAGCACCATGCTGCCTTGTAATAGGATAGTTAAAACTTCTGCCTGGAATATGCCTTCGTGCATAAGTACTGAAGCTTTTGCTTGAAAAACTTTAATTCATATTTCCTGCAATCAGAAAAATTTGAACTTCGGTGGCGGTTATACTGTCAGCCGGATTATGATCTTGATATGTGTATCAGTAATATAACAAATAGATGATACATAAATACCTGCCATGTTTGAGCATAAAGCTGGCTTTAGCCAAGTCTGAAGCGGTGGTTGTATAAACCATTACCGTCAAAAAGGGAGAAAGTAGCTCCCGTACAAACCGTACTGACTTAATATGAGCCCCCTGGTTACTCCATGATGTTAACAGGGAAACGGTAAACCAGGCAGACTCCTCCGGATTTAAAGGGGGATCAAAAATCATTGGCTGAACCGAAAAAAATATGCTTGTTGACATAAAAGAAATCCAACAAAAGCAAAGAACGAACAAACCATGAAAACAACATGGAAGCAAAGGCAATGATAAAAACCATTTGCAAAAATATGCTATACTGAGTTATTCAGATGGTATTACCATGGTCGGACAGGATCAAGGCCCCCAATAGGAGTGACAATGAGTCAAGTCAGCCAGGTCCCCAAATGACTCGTGGCATATATGCCAGATCAAGAGGCGTGACAATGGTTCGGGTTCGACCATGCCCCCAAGTGATTTTGTGGCCTTAGGCCGACCAAGAGGCGTGACTGGTTCAGACTTGACCATGTCCCCAAATGATCTCGTGGCTGTCGCCTATCAAAGGGTGTTCGTTGGTTCGGACACGACCAAGGCCCCCAGTGATATATAAAAAACAAATGTCAAGGGGTAAACCGGAGGCCGCTTTAAATAGAACCACTCCGTGTAACCTCGCATGATGAGAAAGACAGAGACCCCGCTTTAGCTGAGGCTCCGGTTTGATATATCAAAGATAATATATACATTGTCATGATATGTACATAGATAGAGCCGATGGCTCAAGTATAGTAAGGCCGAAGATGAGCTATATTCCACGGCCTGTTGGTCTCCTCCGCTGATGTACGTGAGTCTTGATGCCCTCGAATATCAATCAGATAGTACGACCCGTTGTGCAAATTCTTGCTGACCATGAAAGGTCCCTCCCAAGGTGGGGATAACTTGTGCATATTGGTTTGATCTTGGATGAGTCGAAGCACCAAATCTCCTTCTTGAAAAGTTATGGTTCTAACCCGGCGACTGTGATAACGACGAAGATCTTGCTGGTAAATTGCCGAACGGGCAGCCGCTATATCACGCTCCTCGTCCAATAGGTCCAAAGCGTCTTGCCGTGCTGTCTCATTGTCTGCTTCAACATAAGCTACCACACGAGGTGAATCGTGCCCGGATGTCACTAGGGAGAACTGCCTCTGCTCCATAGACCATAAAAAATGGCGTGTATCCTGTGGACCGGTTTGGCGTAGTATTGATACTCCATAATACAGATGGTAGCTCTTCAACCCAACATCCTGGTGTTCTTTGCAATGGGACCATAAGCCAGGGTTTGATGCCTCGCAAGATTTCCTGATTAGCTCGTTCTGCCTGTCCATTGGACCGGGGGTGTGCCACTGACGACAAGTCAAGTCGGATGTGCTCACGTTCATAGAACTCCTTCATAACGCCCTTGGATAAATTGGTACCATTGTCAGTAATGATACTGTGTGGAAAACCAAACCGGAAAATCACCTTCTTGATGAACTGCACCGCTGTTGCTGCATCACACTTGCTGACAGGCTCCGCTTCAACCCACTTGGTAAATTTGTCAACTGCCACCAAAAGGTGGGTTTTCTTATCCTTGGATCTTTTAAAAGGCCCAACCATATCCAGCCCCCAAGTTGCAAATGGCCATGTTATTGGGATCATCCTCAATTCTTGAGCCGGCACATGAGCACGCCTTGAAAATTTCTGACATCCATCACATCGTTTAACCAAGTCCTCCGCGTCAGCATGCGCTGTCAACCAGTAGAACCCGTGATGAAACGCCTTTGCCACCAGAGACTTTGAACCGACATGGTGTCCACAATCCCCTTCATGGATTTCTCTTAAGATTTCACGGCCTTCCTCAGGAGAAACACAACGTTGAAACGCCCCTGATACACTGCAATGATGTAATTCACCATTGACAATCGTCATAGACTTTGATCGCCGGACTATCCGCCTGGCCAGAATCTCATCCTCTGGTAACTCCCCCCGGTTCATGTACGCAAGATAAGGAACTGTCCAATCCGGAATAACATGCAGGGCTGCCACCAATTGAGCCTCCGGATCAGGGATAGCCAAATCCACCTCACCTGGGAGCTTGACCGATGGGTTGTGCAACACGTCCAAAAAGACGTTAGGCGGGACCGGTTTACGCTGAGAGCCCAACCGGCTTAAAGCATCCGCCGCTTCATTCTTCCGATGGTCCACATGATCCACTTGATAACCCTTGAAACAACCTGCAATATTATCCACTTCCCGACGATACGCAGCCATGAGCGGGTCCTTAGAATCCCAAGTGCCAGACACCTGTTGAGCCACTAGGTCCGAGTCACCAAAGCACTTAACCCGGATTAAATTCATCTCTTTAGCCATCCGGAGACCATGGAGCAAGGCTTTGTACTCAGCTGCATTATTAGTACAAGGGAACATTAAGCGGAGAACATAACAAAACTTATCACCTCATGGGGAAGTTAATACGACTCCAGCCCCCGAGCCTTCCAATTGCCTAGATCCGTCAAAATAAATAGTCCAATATGTGTGATCCGGCTTCTCCTCTGGTGCTTGTAACTCCGTCCGGTCATGGATGAAATCAACAAGTGCTTGAGACTTCACTGCCGTCCGAGGCACGTACTTCAGTCCGTGTGGCCCAAGCTCTATAGCCCACTTGTCAATCCGGCCAGTCGCCTCCCGGTTCTGTATAATATCACCCAAGGGAGCTGAACTGACCACTGTGATGGGGTGCCCTTGAAAATACTGCTTCAACTTCCGACTGGCCATAAAAACACCATAGACCAGCTTCTGCCAATGCGGATACCTTTGCTTGGATTCAATAAGCACCTCGCTGATATAATAAACCGGCCGCTGAACCGGATATTCTTTGCCTGCCTCCTTGCGTTCCACCACAATAGCCACGTTAACTGCCCGAGCATTCGTGGCTACGTATAATAATAGTGGCTCCTTGTCAACTGGGGCTGCAAGAACCGGCGGATTAGCTAACTGCCGCTTCAGGTCCTCAAATGCCTCATCAGCAGCTGGACTCCAGATGAAATTGTCTGTCTTCCTCAGCATTTGGTACAAAGGGATAGCCTTCTCCCCGAGGCGGCTGATAAACCGGCTCAGCGCAGCGATTCGGCCCGCCAAACGCTGAACATCGTTGATACACTTCGGTTTAGCTAGGGATGTAATAGCCGTAATCTTCTCCGGATTAGCCTCAATTCCTCTGTTAGACACCAGGAAACCCAGTAACTTGCCTGCCGGAACACCAAAAACACACTTGGCCGGATTAAGCATCATCTTGTAAGCTTGCAAGTTGTCAAAAGTCTCCTTCAAATCATCCACCAGCGTCTCCTTCTGTCTTGATTTTACTACAATATCATCCACATAGGCGTGCACATTGCGGCCGATCTGCTCATGCAGGCAATTCTGTACACACCGTTGATAGGTGGCTTGGGCACTCTTGAGCCCGAAGGGCATAGATACATAGCAGAAGGCTCCAAAGGGAGTAATAAATGTTGTTTTCTCCTGGTCCTTAACCGCCATCTTGATCTGATGATATCCAGAGTATGCATCCAAAAAACTCAAACGCTCACAACCCGCTGTGGCATCAATGATCTGGTCAATACGGGGGAGGGCAAAAGGATCTGTCGGACAGGCTTTGTTAAGATCTGTGTAATCCACACACATACGCCAAGTGCCGTTTTTCTTAAGAACCAGCACCGGATTAGCAAGCCACTCTGGATGGAACACCTCAATAATAAAACCAGCTGCTAGAAGCCTGGCCACTTCCTCTCCAATGGCTTTGCGTCTTTCTTCGTTAAACCGGCGGAGGAACTGTTTCACCGGTTTATACTTAGGATCCACATTAAGAGTGTGCTCAGCGAGTTCCCTCGGTACACCTGGCATGTCAGACGGCTTCCATGCAAAAATGTCCCGATTCTCACGGATGAACTCGATGAGCGCGCTTTCCTATTTGGGATCCAGGTTGGCACTGATAGTGAACTACTTGGACGAATCGCCGGGCACGAAGTCAACAAGCTTGGTCTTAGCTGCCGATTTGAACTTCAAATCTGAGTCATGCTCTGTAGTTGGCTTCTTTAAAGGGGTCATATCCGCCGGATCAACATTGTCCTTATAATACTTCAACTCCTCTGTGGCACAGACTGACTCTGCGTAAGCCGCATCACCTTCCTCACATTCCAAAGCGACCCTACGGCTCCCATGAACCGTTATGGTCCCCTTGTAACCCGGCATCTTGAGCTGCAAGTAGATATAACAAGGCCGTGCCATGAACTTGGCGTAAGCCGGCCGGCCAAACAAGGCGTGATACGGGCTCCGGATCTTCACCACCTCAAATGTTAGTTTTTCCGACCGGGAGTCGTGTTCGTCCCCAAAAGCCACATCCAGGGCTATCTTACCAACAGGATATGCAGATTTACCAGGCACCACACCATGGAACACCGTATTCGACGGTCTGAGATCTTTGTCTGTTAAACCCATGCGGCGGAATGTCTCATAGTACAATATGTTAATACTGCTTCCTCCATCCATGCGTACCTTGGTGAATTTATAACCCCCCACCTGAGGGTCTACCACTAATGCTAGCTGGCCCGGATTATCAACCCAGGGCGGGTGATCCTCTCTGCTCCACACGATAGGCTGCTCCGACCAGCGCAAGTAACGTGGTAAGGCTGGTTCAACAGAATTCACCGCTCGCCTGTGGAGTTTTCGGTCGCGTTTATC
Organism: Triticum dicoccoides; assembly: GCF_002162155.2. Taxonomy (NCBI): domain Eukaryota; kingdom Viridiplantae; phylum Streptophyta; class Magnoliopsida; order Poales; family Poaceae; genus Triticum; species Triticum dicoccoides. The sequence goes on along the minus strand of NC_041383.1, from coordinate 320,989,929 downwards.
CAAACTAGTTATGAAAACATGATACTGCCCATTGTTCAACTGTTTTGGCTGGCTCTGATAACCCGACTGCTGCTGCTGCTGCTGGCTGTTCTGATTATTCTGGTGACTGTGACCACCCTGATTGCGACCTGAACCGGAAGCTCCATCGTGATCCGGCCCGTGGAAACCGGATCCTGAACCGCCACCTGATCCGTGATCATACCGGAAAGCATTAGAGTTTTTGAACTCCTGCATGATATAACAATCTTTCCAAAGATGGTTAGCCGGCGCCTCCTTCGTCCCGTGCTTCGGGCAACGCTGATTCAACAAATAGTTCAAATGGCTTGCGTTAGGATTGGGAGCCCCATTACGATTTGCCGCTTTACCTCTGCGCCGCTGCCCCCTGTCCTGTGCATTAGTGTTGGCCACAAAGTGCACGCTGCCATCCGCTTTGCGCTTGCCTCCGTTTCCATGACCCGCTAGTTTGTATTGCTGCTGTTTGGAGTTGCTATTCTTCTTTCCCTTCCCTGCTTCATCATCATTAGGCTCGGGATCCTTGGTACTGTCCGAATCGGCATACTTCACTAAAGCGGCCATGAGGGTTCCCAAGTCATTACAGAACCGCTTCATGCGTCCCAACTTCAATTTTAGAGGCTCAAACCGGCAGTTGCCTTCCAGAGTTAAGATCGCAGAGTCAGCATTAATCCTGTCAGACGAGTGCAAAATTTCCGAAACGCGGCGCACCCAACGGGTCGTTGATTCTCCTTCCTCCTGGACACAAGCCGCCAGGTCTACTATGGACTTGGGCTGCTTACAGGTATCCTTAAAATTCTGTATAAACCGGGCCCGCAACTGGGCCCATGAGCTGATAGAATTGGGTGGTAGGCTCTTTAACCAAGTACGAGCCGTGCCCTCAAGCATCATGGTGAAGTATTTTGCACATGCGGCCTCATCCACGTCCAGCATTTCCATGGCCATCTCATAACTCTCTACCCATGCTTCAGGGGGTAAATCAGCGGTGTAATTCGGCACCTTGCGTGGACCCTTGAAATCTTTGGGCAGGCGCACATTACGTAAAGCAGGGATCAAGCAAGGCACTCCCAAAGCGGATGTGATTCCTGGTTCGGCAAAGGTGGTAGAACGAACCGGTGTAAGTTGGCCCGCATTATCCTGTGCTGCTAACTCGGCCTCCCTTTGTGCCCGGGCCCGGTCCACCGCATCCTGAGCATCGCCAACACCACCTGCCGGGTCATTACCACGGGCCGCTTCATGGCCTCGCGCATTGCTTGATATGGCCAGTTCATCCACGCGCCTGCTATAGCTCCGGCTCGGACGGGGCGTAGAATGAATCCGATCACGGCTGTATGAGTATGCCTCCTGCTGAATCAGCACAGTCCGGAGAAGCTCCTTAACCCGGCGCGTCTCTATCGCTTGCGGAGAATCCCCTTCGACTGGGATGGCCTCTAACCGTGCAGCGGCCGCAACAAGGTTGTCCATAGGATTCGAATAATGACCCGGGGGCATCTGGACCGGCGGAGGAACCATAATGTTTTGGTGAGGAGGTTCCATCAGGAGAGGTTGGACCGTCGCCCCTGGTCCTGGTGCCTCAATCCGGTTTGTCTCCGGGTACTGCGGCGGATTACTGGGTCCAGCTCCTGGAGTGTGAAAGAGATTTCGGGGGTCAAACCCTAACGGCAGGTGTGATCTGTGCTTCCGCTTCAAAACCTCCTGTGATGCATTCTGGTCAAGCATGAGCTTATAGGCCTGGGCGTCCAAAGCGGCCCGCTCTGCCGCCATCCTGTCCTTCTCTGCCGCCAGATCCGCTTTGGCTCGCGCGATCTGTTCTTTCACCTTTGCAATTTCTGCATCATGAGCCTCCTGATCCGCCGGATTGGCTTCCACCATAAGCGCGGCCAGTGCGTCAAACAGGTCGGATAGAACTTGAACCGGCGGGCGCATAAGGCCTCCTGCCCCTGCTGCCGCTGCCGCTGCTGATCCGGAGAGCATAGCTGCGGCGGTCGAAGAGTGGTTCGCCGCCTGGGTGCCGGCCATGAATATTCCAACCCGGTTGACCGGGCCTGGGGGGTCCGGAATACTGTCGCCATCGGAACAGCCCCTAACCTGGTCGTCTTGCAACTGGTATAGCGATTCGGTCTCTCCGGTCGAGGACTCGTCGCCGGAATAGACGACGGTCTCGCTACCGTGTTCTGACTCGTCCTCCCGCTCTCCTCCGTGGATAACTCCAACGAAGGCATGCTTCATGGCCGGTGTAGCCTGGGTAGATCTCGCACGCTGAGCCGTCTCGACGAGGTCGGTGCAGATGTCCGGCTCAGGCCCAGGCTCACCGATCTTGCCAATGAAAACGTGTATGCTACCAAAGGGGACCCGGTACCCGTACTCGATCGAATCGGCCTCGGGACCCCATCCTGCATCGTCGATGTAGATCCTGCCCCAACGACTCTTGGACATCCGGCCCACAACATAGCCTTCGAGTCCCTTGAGCTTGCCCTCCAAGATCGTCAAACCATCGTGCGATAGCCCCACGGTGGGCGCCAACTGTCGTGGATTTGTCACGGCAGATGTCCTAGCGAAAGGACTCAGTCGTGGAGCCATCGCTACGAGTTTACTTGAAGGGGTTAAAGAGGACACAAAGACACGAGGGGTTTATACTAGTTCGGCCTCTTTGATGAAGGTAAAAGCCTACGTCTAGTTGTGATGGAATTGATGTGGTCTCAATGGCTAGGGAGCAAACAAGCTTCGCCTAGGCTTGAGTTGTGGTTGTCTGCCCTGAACCACCACCGGGTCGTCCCCTTATATACACGGGTGACGCCCCTCGGTCCATAGAGTCCTAACCGGTTCATACTTGTATTCCGGTTGGTATCTCTCTATTCCTTACTTACAATACAAGTCATACATCAGGCGGGTTTACGGCTACATGTTCTAACCGACTACAGGCCTTGGGCCTTCATCTTTTTACGCCACTAATGAAGTTAACCCGGCCCAAGTAGGCCGGTTTACGCCTAGTGGTAATATCCCCAACAAGTGTCAACTTTAGATCCCACATATTTGGAGTATGTTCAATCTTATGATATTTTTGATAAAAGTGGGTTCGGAAAGGTCATGACTTTAGTTAATGTTAATCCCACTATCTTGGAAGAGTGTCAACTTTGCATGCATGTGGATCATGTTGAGAATATGTTTTGTGATAGCTATTTTGTAGAATTTGCTTATGATCCTACATGTAATTATTATGAGATAGGAAATTATGGTCGTAAAATTTTTTATCTTATTAAATTACCTCTCGTCATGTTGAGATTGCTTTCGTCTCTTTCTTCTTCCTTGCGTATACTAGTTTTTGCTTGCCTTGAAAATTTGTTTGCTTATAATGTGCCTATGCATAGGAAGTATGTTAGACTTAGATGTGTTTGTCATGTGTCTTATGATGCTCTCTTTGTGCTTCAATTCTTGTCTTTCATGTGAGCATCATTGAAATCTCAATGCCTAGCTAAAAAGGGGCTTTAAAGAAAGCGCTTGTTGGGAGGCAATCCAATATTTTTCCTTGATGTTATTTAATAAATATTGCATGTACATTCTGTTTAGATGTGTTTTTATCTTTTAGTTAGTGTCTTTGCCAAGTAGAACCTATAGGATAACCTACGATGATAGTTGATTTGATTCTGCTGAAAAACAGAAACTTTGCACGCACGAATATAATTTTGTTAAATCACAAGAAAGTGATTTTGCGTTGATTATTTTGGCTTCTGTTCAATAGACAAATTGTCCAGGACTTCCTATTTTGGTAGGAGTTTTAGAGTTCCAGAAGTTTGCGTTAGTTACAGATTGCTACAGACTGTTCTGTTTTTGACAGATTCTGTTTTTCGTGTGTTGTTTGCTTATTTCAATGCATCTATGGCTAGTAAATCAGTCTATGAACCATAAAGAAGTCGGAATACAGTAGGTTTAGCAGCAAATTAAATAAATAATGATTTCATTGCAGTACCTTATGTGGTGGTTTTGTTTTCTTTCACTAACGGAGCTTATAAGATTTCCTGTTGAGTTTTGTGTTGTGAAGTTTTCAAGTTTTGGGTAAAGCTTTTACGGACTATGGAATAAGGAGTGGCAAGAGCCTAAGCTTGGGGATGCCCATGGAACCGCAAGATATTAAATAATGGCCAAAATCCTAAGCTTGGGGATGCCCCGGGAAGGCATCCCTTCTTTCGTCTTCGTTCATTGGTAACTTTACTTGGAGCTATATTTTATTCGCCACATGATATGTGTTTTGCGTGGAGCATCGTGTATTATATTAGTCTTTGCTTTTTAGTTACCACAATCATCCTTGCTGTACACACCTTTTGGGAGAAGCCTATTTGATTAGAATTTGCTAGAATACTCTATGTGCTTCACTTATATCTTTTGAGCTTGATAGTTTTTGCTCTAGTGCTTCACTTATATCTTTTAGAGCACGGTGGTGTCTTAATTTTGAAGAAATTGCTAGTCTCTCATGCTTCACTTATATCTTTTTGAGAGTCTTTTAGAACAGCATGGTATTTGCTATGGTCATAAAGTTGGTCCTAGAATGATGAGCATCCAAGTTGGGTATAATAAAAACTATCATAGAAAAGTGAATTGGATGCTATGATCAACTTGATACTTGATAATTGTTTTGAGATATGGAGGTAGTGATATTAAAGTCATGCTAGTTGGGTGATTATGAATTCAAAGAATGCTTGTTTTGAAGTTAGCAAATCCTGTAGCATGCACATATGGTTAAAGTTGTGTAACAAATTTGAAACATGAAGTGTGCTTGGCTTGTGCATCCTTATGAGTGTCGGTCGGGGAGGAGCGATGGTCTTTTCCTACCAATCTATCCCCCTAGGAGCATGTGCGTAGTACTTGATTTTTGATGACTTCTAAATTTTTTCAATAATTATATGAGTTCTTTTGACTAATGTTGAGTCCATGGATTATACGCACTTCTACCTTTCCACCTTTGCTAGCCTCTTCGGTACCGTGCATTGCCCTTTGTCACCTTGAGAGTTGGTGCAAACTTCGCCGGTGCATCCAAACCCCGCGATACGATATGCTTTATCACACATAAACCTCCTTATATCTTTCTCAAAACAGCCACCATACCTACCTATTATGGCATACCCATAGCCATTCCGAGATATATTGCCATGCAACTTTCCACTGTTCCGTTCATCATTTTCATGACATACTTTACTTTTGTCATATTCCCATTGCATGATCAAGTAGTTGACATCGTATTTGTGGCAAAGCCACCAAGCATTATTTTTCATACATGTCACTCTTGATTCATTGCACCATCCCGGTACACCGCCGGAGGCATTCATATAGAGTCATATCTTGTTCTAGTTTCGAGTTGTAATTCTTATGTTGTAATCAATAGAAGTGTGATGATCATCATTATTAGAACATTTCCCAAAGAAAACAAAAGAAAATAAAAAAAACAGAAGAAAGGCCAAAAGAAAAAAAAATAAAGGCCCAAAAAAAGAAAAAAAAGAAAAGAAAAAAAAGAAGACAAATAAAATGGGCAATGTTACTATCTCTTTTTCCACACTTGTGCTTCAAAGTAGCACCTTGTTCTTCATGTAGTGAGTCTCATATATTGTGCTTCAAAGTAGCACCATGTTTTTCATATAGTGAGTCTCATAAGTTGTCTTTTTCATACTAGTGGGAATTTTTAATTATAGAACTTGGCTTGTATATTCCTACGATGGGCTTCCTCAAATGCCCTAGGTCTTCGTGAGCAACCAAGTTGGATGCACACCGACTAGTTTTCTTTTCTTGAGCATTCATTTATAGCTCTAGTGCATCCGTTGCATGGTAATCCCTACTCCTCATGTTGACATCAATTGATGGGCATCTCCATAGCCCGTTGATTATCCTCGTCAATGTGAGACTTTCTCCTTTTTTGTCTTCTCCACACAATCCCCATCATCATATTCTATTCCACCCATAGTGCTATATCCATGGCTCACGCTCATGTATTGCGTGAAGGTTGAAAAAGTTTGAGATTATTTAAGTATTAAACAATTGCTTGGCTTGTCATGGGGGGTATAGAAGTTGGGAACATCTTTGTGTGACGAAAATGAAGCATAGCCTAACTATATGATTTTGTAGGGATGAACTTTCTTTTGCCATGATATTTTGAGAAGACATGATTACTTTGATTAGTATGCTTGAAGTGTTACTATTTCTTATGTCAATATGAACTTTTATTTTGTATTCATTTGGATCTGAACATTCATGCCACAATAAAGAAAATTACATTATGAATTATGCTAGGTAGCATTCCACATCAAAAATTCTCTATTTATCATTTACCCACTCGAGGACGAGCAGGAATTAAGCTTGGGGATGCTTGATACGTCTCCAACGTATCTATAATTTTTGATTATTCAATGCTATTATATTACCCCTTTTAGATGTTTATGGGCTTTATTTTACACATTTATATCATTTTTGGGACTAACCTACTTACCGGAGGCCCAGCCCATATTGTTGTTTTTTTGCCTATTTCAGTATTTCGGAGAAAAGGAATATTAAATGGAGTCCAAACGGAATGAAACCTTCGGGAGCGTGATTTTTGGAACAAATCTGATCTGGAGAGCTTGGCGTGCAAGTCAAGAAGCTCCCGAGGGCCCCACGAGATAAGGGGCCGCCCCCCCCCCTGTAGGGTGCGCCCCCTGTCTCATGGGCCCCTCGGGCGGCCACCGACGTACTTCTTCCTCCTATATATACCTACGTACCCCAAAAACATCCGGGGCACCACGAAACACAATTTCCACCGCCGTAACCTTCTGTATCCGCGAGATCTCATCTTGGAGCCTTCGCCGACACTCTGCCGAAGGGGGAATCAACCAGGGAGGGCTTCTACATCAACATCCTTGCCCCTCCGATGAGTTGTGAGTAGTTTAACATAGTCCTACGGGTCCATAGTTATTAGCTAGATGGCTTCTTCTCTCTTTTTGGATCTCAATACAATGTTCTCCCCCTCTCTTGTGGAGATCTATTCGATGTAAACTCTTTTTGCGGTGTGTTTGTCGAGATCTGATGAATTGTGGGTTTATGATCAAGTTTATATATGAATAATATTTGAATCTTCTCTGAATTCTTTTATGTATGATTGAGTTATCTTTGCAAGTCTCTTCGAATTATCAGTTTGGTTTGGCCTACTAGATTGGTTTTTCTTGCCGTGGGCGAAGTGCTTAGCTTTGGGTTCAATCTTGTGGTGTTCTTACCCAGTGACAGAAAGGGTTGGAAGACACGTATTGTATTGTTGCCATCGAGGATAACAAGATGGGGTTTATATCATATTGCATGTGTTTATCCCTCTACATCATGTCATCTTGCTTAATGTGTTACTCTGTTCTTATGAATTTAATACACTAGATGCAGGCAGGAGTCGGTCGATGTGTGGAGTAATAATAGTAGATGCAGGCAGGAGTTGGTGTACTTGTTACGGACATGATGCCTATATACATGATCATGCCTAGATAATCTCATAACTATGCTCTTTTCTATCAATTGCTCGATAGTAATTTGTTCACCCACCGTAATGCTTATGCTATCTTGAGAGAAGCCTCTAGTGAAACCTATGGCCCCTGGGTCTATCTCTTATCATATTTGCTTTCAATCTACTTTTATTTGTATCTTTACTTTTTCCATCTATATCATAAAATACCAAAAATATATTTATCTTATCATACTATCTTTATTAGATCTCACTTTCGCAAGTGGCCGTGAAGGGATTGACAACCCTTTATTGTGTTGGTTGCGAGTTCTCAGTTTGTTTGTGTAGGTGCGTGGGACTTTTGAGGAGCCTCCTATTGGATTGATACCTTGGTTCTCAAAATCGAGGGAAATACTTACGCTACACTTTGCTGCATCACCCTCTCCTCTTCGAGGAAAACCAATGCAAGCTCAAGACGTAGCAAGCCATAGGCTCCGGCATGGGCGCAGCACACCGTCCGATTCCTCCGAAAAAGAGAGCTTCCTAAGAAGCAGGAAGAGGCAGAAAGAGTAGCCCGCCAGTCTGCTCTGTACCAATTCGTTGATAACATATTGTACAGAAAAAGAACGCATGGGGTGAAATTGAAGTGCATCTCCTGGGAGGAAGGACTAAAGTTGTTGGCAGAGATACATGGAGGCATATATGGCTCCCACATAAGGTCGAGGGCCCTTGCCGGCAAGGCTTTCTGGCAAGGTTTCTTCTGGCCCACCGCCCTCCAGGAAGTGACGGCACTAGTAACCAAGTGTGAAGCGTGCCAGTTCCATTCGAAGAAGCTTCATCAACCAGCTCAAGCCCTTCAAACTATCCCACTCTCCTGGCCCTTCTCGGTCTGGGGGCTCGACATATTGGGCCCCTTCCCCCGTGCTGTCGGGGGCTTTGAGTACTTGTACATTGCAATAGACAAGTTCACAAAGTGTCCAGAGGTGGAAGTAGTGAGGAAGGTGACAACGCAGTCAGCCATCAAATTCTTCAAGGGAATAGTGTGCCGTTTTGGGGTACCCAACAGGATCATCACCGACAACGGCACACAGTACACAAGCCATGCCTTCATGCAATACATTGAGGATCTTGGCAGCAGGGTCTGCTTTGCTTCCGTGGCACATCCACGGAGCAACGGCCAAGCGGAGAGAGCAAATGTTGAAGTTCTGCCAGGCTTAAGAATGAAGACTTTTGACAGGCTGTGCAAGAGTGGAACACGCTGGATTGATGAGTTGCCAACGGTTCCTTGGTCCACGGGCCAAATCGAGCCACCGGCCAGACACCCTTTGCCCTGGTCCACGGGCCAAATCAGAACGACGCCAAATCGAGCCACCGGCCAGACACCCTTTGCCCTGGTCCACGGGCTAGAAACAGTTCTCCCCACAGAACTCATATACGGGTCACCTCGAGTGCTCGCTTATGATGAGCTTGAGCAAGAGCGATTGCGGCATGATGACACGACGCTCCTTGAGGAAGATTGTCTCCGGGCGGCTGTGAGAGCAGCATGCTACCAGCAAGCCTTGTGCCGCTACCATAGCCGCAAGGTTCATGCCCGGAGCTTTGAGGAAGGCGACCTTGGTCTTCGGCATGTTCAGTCGGCCAAGAATTCGAACAAGTTGACGCCAAAGTGGGAAGGACCTTATCGGGTAACATGAGTCACCAGGCCCAGCGCAGTCCGGCTGGGGAATGAAGATGTCATTCCAGTGAGCAACTCCGGGAACATTGAGCATCTCCACAAGTTTTACCCATAAGGGGCGGCTGCCGCCCTCCCGGCAAGCCACCCTTTTCTACAAGCCTTGCCGGCAACGCATGTAACCCTTTGTACAAAGCCAGGCGCAGACCCTGAGCATAAATAAACGAAGCGCTGGCGCCTAAGTCATAGCATGCATGCTAAGTCGAGTCCCTTCCTCGGTTAGGGTTGATAGTGCTTGGCGGCGGCTAACCCCTGTCTTAGAGATTGAGTGCGCGTCTCTCTGTTCTTCTCTGTCTTCTTTGGTTCGCAGGGCACATAAGTATTCTTGCCGAGCTATTTTGGAACAAATGGGACGGACCGGCGTCCGGGCACCGGCAAGCCAAAGTTGCCGGGGGCTGCAAGAACAAGGATCCATCCCCAGCAAGCCAAGGTTCCCGGGGGCTACAGATCTAGATAAGTCTTCTATCCTCTATCATGCATTTCTTTATGGACCGTGTGAAACCTTGTTTTATCCCTAGGCTACCTTGCTCCCCTCTTTCCGTACCCTAGGACTATCTCCTGGGGCCGAATTTGGTCGTAGTCGCGGCAGCAAGGAAATGAAACGAGGAGCCTAAGCTCACCTCATACCTGCCTCTGCCAAGGGCGTGAGAAAGGTCGAACGAAGTGGGGGGATGGCAAGTGTTGTTGCCGGGCGAAAAAAATGTTTATCTTAAAAAATAACAAGGGTTCGCTTCTTGTTGTGGATTCCACCCGCGAACGAAAAACCTGGCAAATATCCCTTTTTCATTAAAAACATCACGTACAGGTGCAGTTCATATGAAATGAAAAACATGAGCAAGGGGATTACAAGTTCTAAAGTTAACAAAGGCCTGAAGGCTTACAAGACTAAAAAAAGATAACGTGCCCGTAATCCCTTTCTTGTCCCTCTCCTCAGGAAATAAAACGAGAAAGAAGAAGGGTAAAATGGGCGCCTAGGTGAGCTACGAGTGGCAGAAAGCACCAAGAGAACATCTCGGTGGCCGTCCAATGGCTGGATGGTGATGGCGGCGCCGGAAGAAGAGCTCGAAGACAAGGCGGCATGACGTCAATATGCGACGAAGGTGTCGGTGCCCGCGTACTCCGCCTTGATGGCCTTGCCACCCACCCTTTTACTCTTCCACAGCCTCCCAACGCTAGTCACCCAAGGAGACGACCCCGAGAAGTTTAAGGAGTTGGCGACACGGACGATGGGGTCACCAGTGCCACCCGGGGCGGCACCCGACGCCTAGCCGCCCGCTACCCTCGTTGTCACTGTCGTCGTTTTCCTTGCCACTCTCGCTCGAGGAGGAATCTTCATCGTCAGAAGATCTCTCCACGCAGCACCTTACGCGAGTCCCGATGTGCCTGAAGATCTTGACGGAGAGGAGGCCACTCTCCATTAGTTTGAAATGGAGCGTGAGCCCCTCCGTCAATCTGTGGATGCGGGCGAAAGTTGTCCACCCTCAGTGAAGATACATGACGTGAGGGGCGGGGAACTCAACGTCGGCCCATGTGCCGCTGTTCCCACAACCCCTCATATGCAACCGCAATGCCTGCGGCGGATCCAGCTCCATCTCCCGTGCAAATGGAGTCGGGAGGCAAAGATGATGGCGCGCGGCTGGCGTAGCCTGATGAAGAATTCGCAAGGTTTGTCCCCGACGTGGCCCTCCACCGGAGGAGGGCCGCTGGAGGGGGCGAGGCCGATCTACCGCCCCGTCCTCCTATCCCTTGAGCGCCACGACAGCCTCGACCTCGCCCCCTCCCCCTCCCTCTAACGGCCGGCTCCGCCGCTACGAGCTCTTGGGGAGGGGCGATGCGTTGTCTAGGCGAAACCCTCACCGCCACCGATGAAGCGTCGCCACGCCCCCTCACCATGACAGAAGAAAGGAGGAAGCGGGAATGGGAAGAGGCAGATGACGAAGGATTGAGAGGCACCGTTCCTCCTGCTCCCCTCTTTATAAAGGGGCGGGGGCGAGGCTCGGCCGCCCCCTCTTGGCCAATCTGGCCCGTTGAAGTGACAACAAGCGAGGCTGTCGACCGCCCTCCCCGCTCCATTGAAGGCGCATGGGAATCAACCCACGTGCGCGCGACTTCCCGCATCCCGCGCACATGTCATTCACTTTGCATCGTGCATGCAGCGAACGTGGCGCGAGGGATGGGCGCAGTGGGATGCGTGGAGCGACGGTTCCCAAGTGAGGGCAGTAAATAATAAGTGGCCCCACAGTCTCGAAGAGACACACAAGCCGCCTCTTTCCTGTCCAGCACAAGATGAGGCCAGCATGCTTCCATCACGCACGCGCGCGTGACCCCCACGTCGCGCGTTCAACGAGGGTCATGAGGAAGCAAAGCAGACGGAGCAGTTACCATGGTGAAATCTGCCCCGCCTGCCCGCGCACTGTTCTGGGCCTGGCCCAACACCCTATCGCGCTTATGTATGGCCCAGGCCCAGGGGCTCCTGTCGGTGCACAAAAGTAGGGGCTCTCCTTTTGACCTCCCTACTTGTGCACGGGCAGTTAGAGCCACGCACCGTGGCCACACATAACAGGGAAAAAGAGGGAAGCCGGAGAAAAGCCGAAGGCACGAGACAAACAAGGCAACATCAAGGACCAAGGCCACGAAGTGCAGACGGGTGAAGCAGGTTTCCCCGGCAAGTCCCGTGCCGGGCGGCCTCTGCAGCCCCGGCAAGCCCCTTGTTAGGGCAGCTCGCCCACACCGGCGGAGCGAGCCACACTTGAACCCACGGTTTCCAATGTCAACAACCACGTTGGACCGGGGCTCGGGAGGCACCTCCATGGTGGCATGCAGATCTTTGTGAAGACAAGGAATACTCAAGATCAGATAAGGATTGGAGGGCAACACTCCCCGTCAAGATCCTTACCAAAGAAACCCACAAGACCCCCGGAAAGATCCTTGCCGAGGACACCAGCGCGCCACGGCAGGACCCTTGCCGGGCCACCCGGCAAGACCCTTGCCAGAGGCGATAGCAGGGCCACTGCCAGGCCCGCACCAACCAACTCCCCGCCGCCGTTCGCATGCAGCTGCCAGCCCAACCAGGTGGGCAGGCACCTGCGTGGCAACATGTAGCTTCTAGGCCAACTCAGCACACACCTGCGTGGTGGCATGCAGATCTGCGTGGAATGTCCACCACCGCGCCACCTTAGCTGCTTGCCTGCCTACATGGCACCGCATGCATCGCTGACCAGGGCGTGTGTCGAAGTGAGGAGGAGCAGCGACGGACGGGATGGGCCTCGCTCCCGTCCCTGATAAAGTGAAGGAACACATAAGCCACGCATTAAATGCATCCTGTCCTGTAATACGAGCGATAAGCTCGCAACACTCTAGGCCTTTCCACCTCTTGTGTGCCACTGTGGCAGCCCCTTCCGCCTATAAAAGGAGGCCCATGGCATACAGGAAAAGGATTCGGCTCTTTCAAACCACACAGCATCCGTAGCTAGTTCCAGAGCTCAAGAACAATCAATACATCCACCAAGCAGGACTAGGGTTGTACGCATCCTCGCGGCCCGAACCTGGGTAAACGGTCCTTGTGTCAATTACTAATCCAGCTCTTCTCACAACCCCGCGCCCTGCAACTGTAGTAGGGATTCTTGTGATCCCATAGGTGTCGTTTCCCACCGACACCATCGGACAAAACGTATCTACTCAAACATCATAGGATAGCCATACATCATTGGGAAATAATACATAGGGTTGAGCACCATGTTTAATTAGATATTACAGCGGGTAAAAGAGGGGTTACACCGCTGCATAGAGGGGGGAAGAGTTGGTGATGAGGGTGGTGAAGTTGTTGGTGTAGATCGCGGTGATGATGATGGCCCGGGCGGCATTCCGGCGCCACCGGAAGCAAGGGGGAGAGAGCCCCCCTTCTTCTTCTTCTTCCTTGACCTTCTCCCTAGATGGGAGAAGGGTTTCTCCTCTGGTTCATGGTCTCCATGGCGTGGGAGGGGCGAGAGCCCCTCCGAGATTGGATATGTCTCTCTGTCTCTCCCTATTTCTGCATTCTCAGATTTTTCCCTTTCACCGTTTCTTATATATCCGGAGATCCTTAACTCCGATTGGATTGAAACCTTTGCCAAGATTTTTCTCCTAAAATTAGCTTTCTTACGGCCAAAGAAGAGCAGTAACCGCCTTATAGGGTGCCCACGAGGGTCAGGGGCGCGCCTATCCCCTGGGGCGCGCCCTCTTGCCTCGTGGCCCCCTTGAGCACCGTCTCGCGTTGATTTTTCTTCCAGAAAATAATAAATATTCCAAAAATATTCTCCGTATGTTTTTATCCCGTTCTGACTTCGTTTGATATGGGGTTTTTGCGAAACATAAAACATGCAACAAACAGGAACTAGCACTGGGCACTGGATCAATATGTTAGTCACAAAAGTAGTATAAAAAGTTGCCAAAAGTATATGAAAGTTGAATAATATTGGCATAGAAAAATCAAAAATTATAGATACGACGGAGAGGTATCAGCATCCGCAAGCTTAATTCCTGCTCGTCCTCGAGTAGGTAAATGATAAAAAGGATAATTTTTGATGTGGAATGCCACCTAGCATAATCTTGATCATGTAATCTAATCATGGCATGAATATTAAGACACAAGTGATTCAAGGCAATAGTCTATCATTTGACATAAAACAATAATAATTTGGGCATCCCAGCAAGCGATCATGTCTTTCAAAATTTCAATGTTTCAGAACGCTATCCCTACAAAATCATATAGTCTTGTATGCTCCCTTTTCTGAACACAAGATACCCCTCATGATCATCCCGGTGTCAGCCAAGAAATTGGTTCATACTTTTTAACGTGCTTTAGCATTTTCAACGCTCATGCAATACATGAGGGCAAGCCATGGATATAGCACTATGGGTGGAATAGAATATGATGGTGGAGGTTATGTGGAGAAGACAAATAGGGAGAAAGTCTCACATCGACGCAGCTAATCAACGGGCTGTGGAGATGCCCATCAACTAATGTCAATGCGAGGAGTAGTGATTGCCATGCAACGGATGCACTAAGAGCTATAAGTGTATGAAAGCTCAAACTGAAAACTAAGTGGGTGTGCATCCAACTTGCTTGCTCACGAAGACCTAGGGCATTTTGAGGAAGCCCATCATCGGAATATACAAGCCAAGTTCTATGATGAAAATTCCCACTAGTATATGAAATTGATATCATAGGAGACTCTCTATATGAATAACATGGTGCTACTCTCAGCACAAATGTGGTCAAAGGATAGTAACATTGCCCCTTCTCTCGTTTTTTCTTTTTTTTGGGCGGGCTTCTTTGGCCCCCCTTTTTTTATTTAGGCTTCTTTGGCCTATCTTTTTTTTCACATGGGGCAATTCTCTAATAATGATGATCATCACACTTTTATTTACTTACAACTCGATATTAGAACAAAAATATGACTCTATATGAATGCTTCTGGCGGTGTACCAGGATGTGCAATGATCTAGCATAGCAGTGACATCAAAAAAACGGACAAGCCATCAAAACATCATGCTAGCTATCTTACGATCATGCGAAGCAATATGCCAATGAATGCTCAAGTCATGTATATGATGATGATGGAAGTTGCATGGCAATATATCTCGGAATGGCTATGGAAATGCCATGATAGGTAGGTATCGTGGCTGTTTTGAGGAAGATATAAGGAGGTTTATGTGTGATAGAGTGTATCGTATCACGGAGTTTGGATGCACCGACGAAGTTTGCACCAACTCTCGAGGTGAGAAAGGGCAATGCACGGTACCGAAGAGGCTAGCAATGATGGAAGGGTGAGAGTGTGTATAATCCATGGACCCACATTAGACATAAAGAACTCATATACTTATTGCAAAAGTTTATTAGCCCTCGAAGCAAAGTACTACTATGCATGCTCATAGGGGGGAGGTTGGTAGGAGTTAACCAACGCGCACCCCCGACCTTCATGCAAAGATAAACAATCAAAATACAATCTGCGCCAATTTGGTTACATAGTTAGTAGACCATACGTGCATGGTTTGGGAATCACAAACCTTTACACCAATATCCTTACTAAACACAACCACTTACTAGAACCTCCCACATATTATCATCTCTATATCGCAAAACTATTGCAAGGAATCAAACATATATATTCAGTGATCCACAAGTTTTATGTAGGATTTTATGACTAACCATGTGAATGACCAATTCCTGTCATCTCTCTAAATAGATATAAGTGAAGCAAGAGAGTTTAATTCTTTCTACAAAAGATATGCCCACGCTCTAACAAATATAAGTGAAGCAAAAGAGCATTCTACAAATGGCGGTTTTCTATGTGAAGAGAAACAGGCAATCCAAACCTCAAAAGATATAAGTGAAGCACATGAAGCATTCTATAAAGCCATACTCAAAACATATATGTGAAGTGCAATGAGAATTCTATAAATCAACCATGGACTATTTCATACTAGCATGGTGCATAAAAGAAAAGCGAAAACTAAATGCAAAAGACGCTCCAAGATTTGCACATATAGCATGAACAAAACGAATCCGAAAACATAACAATACTTGTTGAAGAAAGAGGGGATGCTTTCCGGGACATCCCCAAGCTTAGACGCTTGAGTCTCCTTGAATATTTACTTGCGGTGCCTTGCCCCAAGCTTGAGCTCTTGCCTCTCTTTGTTTTCCTCATATCGAGACCTCCTCGATCAAACACTTCATCCACACAAAACTTCAACAAAAAACTCGGTAAGATCCATTAGTATAATAAAGCAAATCACTACTCTGAGTAATGTTGCAAACCAATTCATATATTGTTTTTTCATTGTGTCTACTGTAATATAACTTTTCCATGGCTTAATCCACTGATAGGAATTGATAGTTTCATCAAAACAAGTAAACTATGCATCAAAAACAGAATAGTCTGTAGCAATCTGAACATTCACCATACTTCTGGTTCCCCAAACATTCTACCAAAATTAGGAAAAATAAACAATTTGTATAGAAGACAGTGCAAAAAGAATCAGAACCGTTTTACGTTCCAGCAAAAAATGTAAAATCACGCACTACAGCGAAAGTTTCTGTCCTGCACCGCACAAACCAACAAGCATCGGAAACATCCTAACAGCAAACCTTGGCACATTATTTTTATAATACAATGGAATTGTACAAGGGGATAATTAATTTTGTTGAAAATTTTCTATAATCAAGATTCACAAAGTCTCCGTGAGCATGAACAAAGTTCAAGGAGCTCCCCCACTTCAACAATGCTTGTCTTTCTCACTTTCACTTCCCTTTTTGAAAAGTTTTGGGTTCCCCTCTTTATTTTTTTGTTTTTAAACTATATAAAAGCACTCAAAAGAAATAAATGACTCTCTAAAACTTCCGGTTTGTCTCCCTGACAGTGCTTTCTTTAAAGCCATTAAGCTAGGCATATAGTGCTCAAGTAATGGATCCACCCGGATCCCAAAGTATATCAAAGCCAATTTTAATTAACAATGATTTGTAATTTAGTGGTGAGCACAAAGTAACATGTATCATGCAACAGCGGAGTCTAACTCACTTCCAATGCATCGGCATGTCATAAAAGAACAATTCATGCACACATAGTAAAGGCCAATGCATAGTATACACAGTTTCTTGCAATTCTATCATGTTGAAAACATAGAGAGGTGGAGATATAGTTCCTCTCTCATAATAATTGCAAGTAGGAGAAGCAAGCACATTCATATTATATCTATAAAAATCATCATGTGTAGTAGTAAAACGCAACCCATCAATATTCCTTGGTGTTAAAGATGTTATATTTGACAAGGATAGGCTTTGTAGTGCTTGTCAAGTAGGAAAACGAGTTGGAGGAAGTCATCCCGTGAAGAACATCATGACCACGAGGAGACCACTTGAGCTAATCAACATGGATCTCTTCTGTCCCAATTCTTATAAGAGCCTTGGTGGTAAGTCTTTCAGTTTGGTCATCGTTGATGATTTTTCAAGATTTACGTGGTTGTTATTTCATGATGACAATTGACAGGTCCAAAAGATCTTCAAGAACTTCGCCAAGAAGGCCCAAAACCAATTTGAAGTGATGATCACGAAGGTTCGGAGTGATAATGGAATGGAGTTCAAGAATGCCAATGTGGACACCTTTCTTGACGGAGAAGGGATTTCACATGAGTTCTCGGCTACATACACACCTCAACAACTTGGGGTTGTTGGGAGGATAACCTGGCACTCATTGAGATGGCGAGAACGATGGTTGATGAATACAAGACGCCAAGACACTTTTGGGTAGAAGCGGTTGACACAGCTTGTCATGCTACGAATCGACTCTATCTTCACAAGCTTCTTGGCAAAACAGCTTATGAGCTACTCACCAGTAACAAACCCCAAGTTGGATACTTCCGAGTATTTGGCTCAAAGTGCTATATTCTTGATAAGCATCATCTTTCAAAATTTTCTCCTAAATCTAATGAAGGTTTCCTACTCATTATGGCTCAAACTCTCACACTTATCGTGTCTACAAAAATTTCACCTAAAAGGTTGAAGAGACAGTAGATGTGAAGTTTGATGAATCTAACAGATCGCAAGTAGAGCAATTGCCAATTGATGTAGGAGACAAAGATCACGTGGAAGCAATTCAAGATTTGTCTATTGTCAAATTCTACCAACGGAGGTGAAGGAGAGCACTTCGTCCATTCAAGTGGAAGCCTCAACTTCACATCAAGGTGAACCACAAGTTGACTTGGAGGCATCCACAAGTGGAACACATCAAAAGGAAGGAAATGAGGAAGTACAACAAGATGAACCACCTCAACCTCCTTCTCCACCTCCACAAGTGAACGACAATGCCACCAACAATGAAGAATAAGGTGATGAGGAGTATGTTCCACCTCAACCCAAGCAAAAGCTCTCATGTGTTAGAGCAAGAGTCTCAAGAGATCATCCCATTGAACAAATCTTTGATGACATCCAAACCAGGAGAATCACTCGCTCTAAAACTCGTTTGGCTAAATTTTGTGAACACTACTCATTCATTTCGAGTGTTGAACCTATGAAGGTTGAACAAGCTCTTGAGGATCCAGATTGGACAAATGTTATGCACAAAGATCTACACGACTTCAAGAGGAATCAAGTATGGACAGTGGTTGAAAAGGCCCACGATGAATTGGAACGAAATGGGTGTTTCGGAATAAGCAAGATGAAGATGGACAAGTTGTTCGCAACAAGGCTCGTCTCGTTGCTCAAGGCTACACTCAAGTCGAAGGTATAGACTATGGTGGGACATATGCCCCTTCTAGAATTGAGTCCATTCGCATTTTACTTGCTTATGCCAATCATCATGATATCACTCTATACCAAATGGATATTGAAAGTGCTTTTCTAAATGGTGAAATTGAAGAGGAGGTTTATGTTAAACAACCCCCCGGCTTTGTTAATCCCAAAAAACCTAATCATGTTTACAAACTTCACAAAGCTCATTATGGTCTTAAATAAGCTCCTAGAGCTTGGTATAAATGCTTGACCAAGTTTCTTATTGAAAATAACTTTGAAATTGGGAAGATTGATTCTACCCTTTTTACTAAAAGGGTTAATGGAGAACTATTTGTGTGCCAAATTTATGTGGATGATATCATTTTTGGTTATACTAACCCTCACTTTAGTGAAAATTTTGGAAGGCTAATGTCGGAAGAGTTTGAGATGTATATGACGAGTGAACTCAATTTTTTCCTTTGTTTGAAAATCAAGCAAACTAAGGATGGTATCTTTGTCTCGCAAACAAAGTATACCAAGGATCTTTTCAAGAATTTCAACATGCAAGAAAGAGAAGGTATGAAAACAACCATGCCTACTAGTGGACATCTTCACTTTACTAAGGATGGCTACCCGGATGACCAAAAGGTTTACCAATCTATGATTGGTTCATTGTTATATCTATGTGCCTCCTATCCCGATATTATGCTAAGTGTGTGCATGTGTGCACGATATCAAGCGGCCCTTAAAGAATGTCATCTTAAGGTCATGAAGAGGACAATGAGATATTTAATTAATACACTAAACTTTGGCATTTGGTATCCTAAGAGGTCATCTTTTGATCTTGTTGGCTATTCCGACTCGTACTATGCCGGTCACACGGTTGATAGAAAGTCCACTTCAGGTACATGTCAATTTGTTGGTAGATACCTTGTCTCTTCGTCCTCTAGGAAACAAAACTCGGTATCCTTATCCACCGCCGAAGCGGAATACATTGCCACCGGATCATGTTGTGGTCAATTACTTTGGATGACCCGAACTCATAAAGATTATGGGATACATGTGAAACATTTTCCATTGCTTGTGACAATGAGAGTGCTATAAAAATTGCTCACAATCCCATGCAACATTCTCGAACTAAGCATATTTTGGTTCTTCATCATTTCATTTGTGATCATGTTGCTAAAGGTGACATCAATCTTAAACAGGTGACATCAATCGTAAACATGTTCATACTGACAAGCAATTCGTGGATATCTTCACTAAACTTCTCGATGAAAAGATACTTTGCCGTTTGAGAGGTGAATTGAATATCATTGATGCCTCAAATTTGGAGTAAAGACTGCTTGGATACATGCAAGGCATTAGCCTATGTGACTAATACTTGATGTTTCTCTTATGATGTTGACTATTTATCTTGGATATATTTGCACCCTTGTATGTTATCTAACCCTTGTAGGTACTAGGATGAGCCTCAATCTATGACAATGCAAATCACTCACATCTTGAGCAATCTCTACATCACCAAGTATCTATGTGTTGGTTATTAAGGACAAGGAAGCATGAACTTACTCCACATATCCTTTGACAATCACTACTAGGGAAAACCCTAGTAGTACCGAGGGTTTGATGCCCACTAGTAGCGCGGGCCACCGCGCTACTAATAAGGCTCTACAGCTATTACTTAGCAGTAGCGCGTGTGACACGCGCTACTGCTAAGACACATAGCCACAGTGTTTGTTCTCTCCCGCCTACTGCTAATCTAGCTAGTAGTAGCGTGTTTACTATCCATTGCTACTAGTATTCTTTTTTTCATTTTTTTCATTTTGAGTGTATTTATACACCGTTATACAAATTTTGGTACAGTACCAATTATGAGGTTTATATCATTACGTCCATCATAGTGTGTTAAATGAAGGTGGATTAGGTTCAAGTGGAGGCAATATGTGGTGCATATCAAAAGTATACTACTAATCCAAACCTGATCTAGTTTGGACTAGTAGTACTTTTGATGTGCACCACATGTTGCCTCCACTTGAATCTAATCCGCTAGCACAAGCTATTTAATCATCATCATCATAGTCATTACCACCAACAGTAGTTATTTAATCATCATAGTCATAGTGTAGCACATCATCATCTTCAAACTCATTCTAGCTAGCTAATTACCACCAACACTAGCTGCGATAGCTATCTAATCACCACCAACACTAGCTAATAATAATCATCATAGTCCTTACCACCCACACTAGCCATTAATTCATCATAGTCATAGTGTAGCACATCATCATCCTCAAACGCATTTCTAGCTAGCTAATCACTCATGCTGCTCTCTCTCTCAGGTAAAATAACATAAAACATGTGTAGCACTCCTACTTCATCAAGTTGGAGCATGTAGATGAACTTTTCTCCGAATCATGGGTTGCGCTTCTGATTGCTGCCCCCTAGTACTTCTCTCTGATTGTTCACAATTTTGGTCCAGTCTTTCACTATTAAGCATTCCTTGCTATTAGAAATCCTAAATGCACTAAAGTGCATTGTAGGATATCTTGGCCGTAAGCTAACAATTCTCATGCGACCTTTCGTCTCGATCCAATGAGGCACAACATTCATCGGGAGTCCCTGTTGAAGAACATCATATAGTAACATACTTAGCAATGAAGTTTAGCTTAAAAAATAATGTATGCAAAAGATGCATCAAGGACAAATAGTAAAAAACTTACCATCTTTCCTAAATAGATGTGACTGTAGTTTAGTACGAACACTATTGGTCGCACATTTTGAGTACTAAGATTTTCAAGTTCAGAAAAATAATTTGTCTCGACACTATGAAGATCCTCAAGCCATGAAACATAATGACTTTTCTCCTCGCAGTTTAGTTCAGCCCCTGGACAGTAGTAGGTCATGTCTACCAAGCACTGGACATGTTTGCTTGATTGGAAATAAGCTATCAATAGAAATTAGTTGTCAGCTATTTTTGAATAAACAATATCAAAGACATAGATATGGATGAGAAACTCATATAATGGTATAACTGGACGCGTCTGTACATCGACCCAGATGTCGATATTACCTTCAAGATCATCTTCCGGAGGAATATCGAAGGTGATAACCATATCAGGCTCAAATTCATAAGTCTTGCATAGTGCTTGCCAAGTTTTGCATCCAAAATAGGTGTAGGTGTCTGCGTTGTATAATTTTGCGTCGAAAATACAACCATGCTCGGTCTTCAAGTTAACTCTCTTTACCTCCTCAGTAGTTTTCATAGGACTGAAACCTATCTTATCCAAGACAAAAACTCTTGCATGGCAGGGGATACGCTAGTAGAAGACTAAAAACAATTAAATTATAAGTTGAAGCAAATGAAGCAGATGTCATGCTTAATTACGAAAAAAGACTTGTCGTTGTGACTTACTGTATCCATTTTGAAGTTCTCGTCCAGTTTGATGCTGAAGCGCCTATCATCATCTAGGAAGATTCTATCGCACAGGTCGCGCTCGTCTTCACAATATTTGCAAATACAGGAATCCTTTTTGTCATCAGACATTTCCTATGTTCATAGTTGAAACATTAATTGAAAATCAATCGAAGACAACTACCAGGATACTCAACACACAAATCCGGGGCACTCGATATTTCTTACATGTTGTGGCACAAGTCATGCCAAAATTCAATGAAAAATATGGCATGACCATTGCTAAAATAGGACATATTGAGCGCCTGAAATTTAACTGAACGGAAATGAATCAACACTCCGGCAAAACATAGGCCACTCGGAGGTGTAAGCTGCAAACATGACCGGCCACTTGGGCAAGCACATATCCTATTTTCAAAATATCTTGTAGGACTCATATTCACATGAGCATTCAATAAGCAAAACCAAATCATAAAATAAAGAAGTATTCAAATTAGCATGCATTCAATAAGCAAAAGTAAATCATCTCTTGCGTCCGTACATCGTCGAGTATTATCACTAATACATCTTGAATAGTATCATACGTATAACATCACTAATACAACTAAAACCCTAGCGAACGACGGGTATCGGCGCGGGCGGTGGACACCCAAAGAGAAGGAACCATCATGGGATCATAGCTCCAATGAGATCCTGTAACGCCCTGGATACAACTTTCCATATTCGTAACTCCAACTCTTGCCTTTTTCGGAGATGCTATATGATATTTCCTTCATGGTTGGGTTTTTGTCGTTTGTTTTGCATTTTGTTTTGGTTATGCATCTCGTCTCATGTCATCATTCGCATTGCGTCGGCATTGTTTTCATAAAACTTCCATCCGTTCGGGTTCCGCCGGTTCTCTCCGTTGTCCGTTCTGAGCCCGATCACACTCGCACGCGCCCGCGGCACCTCCGAAATATTATTTTATAAGTGGCATAAAAATGTTCTCGGAATCGGTTGCAACTTGTCGTGCGGTCTTATTATAGTGTAGACAGAACGCCTGCCAAATTTCATCGCATTCGGAGTCCGTTTGATAGCCCAACCGTCATCCGTAGCGGCACCGTTGCCGGTTTAATCGTCGGACGTTTCGGTCTCCGAAACTGCCACCGGGCCGCACCTCTCTTTCTCTCTCTTATCACAGCCCACCTAGCCATCCAAACTTTCCCCTCCGACCGGAACCGTCGGATCGTGATCCGAGGGTCCCGAAACCCCTCCTAACCCCCAACCCTAGCCCCTTTTGCTATATATAGAGCCCCCCTTGCCATTTTGGGCATCCCTAGCCTTCCCCTACCTCCTCTTCCTGCCCAAGCCTCTCCACCAACCTGGGCCATGGCCCATGGTGAGAACTGCAGCCCCTCCAGATTTGGCCCGCATTGTATTTTTTTTCCTTGCTGCAAATTTGCTATTTATCCAGGATTTACTGATTTACAGAAAAGTCCTTGCACTTCATGCATTTAATATCTCATTAATCGTGCATCGGATTAAAATGATTCAAACATGTAAAATGCTCAGAAAATTGTGTAGATTAATAATATGTCACTTTCATCCATGTTTAAAATGTTTAAAATGCTGGTTGTATTTATTTTGCATAATGCCATGTTAAAATGATTTATTTCATAACTAAATAACCGTAGCTCCGTTTTAAACGAACTTTATATGTAAATGGGGTGGAAAAACGCATAGATTAACATGGTGCACTTTATTTTCCTGTTTAACAACAATAAAATTGTGTTTAGGGCAGAACAGTACCGAATCTAAAATATGCATATGGGGATTTGCCGGACTTGTTGTTTGTTGTTCCGGCCTCATTTAAACTTGTCTAGATAGGTAGTTTTTCATATGCTTCACCCCTTGCCATGTTTAATAACATTTAATATTGTTGGGTACAAAACCGAGAGAGAACTAAATAATTGATGTGGTGTTTCGTCAATATGCAACTCGTTGCATATTGATCTGCACTTAACTTGTAGTATTGTTTGTTTCACTTGCCATGCCATGCCTTATTAAACTGGACATGCATCATACTTGATTGTGCATCTTGCCATGATTATGCTTGTGTGTTTACCATGTTGTTTGTTTCTTTCCGGTGTTGCTTCTTAGTTCCGGTAATGTTGCGATTGTGAGGATTCGTTCGACTTCTCCCGTTCGTCTTCTTCATGGACTCGTTCTTCTTCCTAGCGGGATCTCAGGCAAGATGATCACTACCCTGGATCTCACTACTATCATTGCTATGCTAGTTGCTTCGTTCTATCACTTTGCTGCACTACCCATCATCTGTTTGTCGAGCCATTCCATGTTGCCATGAACCTCTAACCTTTAACACCTTTCCTATGCAAACCGTTGTTTGGCTATGTTACCGCTTTGCTCAGCCCCTCTTATAGCATTGCTAGTTGCAGGTGAAGTTGAAGATTTCTCCATGGTGGACAGGATTTTGGTTGGGATATCACAATATCTCTTATATTATTAATGCATCTATATATTTGGTAAAGGGTGGAAATCTCGGCCTTATGCCTGGTGTTTTGTTCCACTCTTGCCGCCCTAGTTTCCGTCATACCGGTGTTATGTTCCCGGATTTTGCGTTCCTTACGCGGTCGGGTGATTTATGGGACCCCCTCGACAGTTCGCTTTGAATAAAACTCCTCCAGGAAGGCCCAACATTGGTTTTACCATTTGCCTCACCACCACCTATATTTCCCTTGGGAGTAATTAACCCAAGGGTCATCTTTATTACAACCCCCCCGGGCCAGTGCTTGTCTAAGTGTTGGTCCGAACCAGAGCCACTTGCAGCGCCACCTCGGGGAAACTCGAGGGCTGGTTTTAGTTGTACGTATTGTTCATCCGGTGTTGCCCTGAGAACGAGATATGTGCAGCTCCTATCGGGATTGTCGGCGCATCGGGCGGTCTTGCTGGTCTTGTTTTACCATTGTCGAAATGTCTAAATCGGGATTCCGAGTCTGATCGGGTCTTCCTGGGAGAAGGTCTATTCCTTCATTGATCGCGAGAGCTTGTCATGGGCTAAGTTGGGACGCCCCTGCAGGGTATAATCTTTCGAAAGCCGCACCTGCGGTTATTGGCAGATGGGAATTTGTTAATGTCCGGTTGTAGATAACTTGACACCAGATCCGAATTAAAATGCATCAACCGCGTGTGTAGCCGTGATGGTCTCTTCTCGGTGGAGTCCGGGAAGTGAACACGGTTTCTGGGTTATGTTTGATGTAAGTAGGAGTTCAGGATCACTTCTTGATCATTGCTAGCTTCACGACCGTTCCGCTTGCTCTCTTCTCGCTCTTATTTGCGTATGTTAGCCACCATATATGCTTAGTCGCTGCTGCAGCCTCACCACTTTACCCCTTCCTTTCCCTTTAAGCTTTGCTAGTCTTGATACCCATGGTAATGGGATTGCTGAGTCCTCGTGGATCACAGATTACTACAACAACAGTTGCAGGTACAGGTTATGCGATGATCATGACGCGAGAGCGATGCTTGCTTGCGTTGAGTTCTTCTTCTGCTTCTGCTTCGATCAAGGGATAGGTTCCAGGTCGTCAGCCTGGGCTAGCAGGGTGGATGTCGTTTGAGTTTCTGTTTGTGATTCATCCATAGTCGGATGATGCTCTTATGTATTGTGATGTTGTATTCATGTGGCATTGTATGCCTTATGTATGTATCCCCATCTATTATGTAATGTTGATGTAATGATATCCACCTTGCAAAAGCGTTTCAATATGCGGGTCTATCCTTGGTGGGACCTCCGAGTTCCTTTTGGATAGGGTCGCATATTGGGCGTGACAGATCCCTAGAGAACCTGCCAGGTATTGAAGAACCTGTGCTCCAGTGCAACCAAGTAGCAACGGACGTGCGCGTCCTCCTTGCTGACACGGTTACGTACCACCTCTATGGGGTCCTCAAGCCTCTCGACCGTCATTGGCCCACGCGACCGCCACCAAAGAAGGTTCGGGTCAAAGCCGGGTTGACTCCTCACCAAGCTGCGTCCCCCGGTAGGTAGCGCCTCCCAGTACCAGCTTGACGGAGCCCAATCCCGCACATGGCCCATCTGGTAAAGCAGGCGTCCTCCACTGAGTCGACGACGAGGATGCGGGATATGCATAGTCGACGTCGATGCAGGAAAAAATGCTTTAACTACAAAAAGAACAACAAATGTGACATGTTCAACTAGTTCTATTTATTCAACTAGTTCTTACTAAAAATAAACTTACTATAAATAAAAATAAACTAGTACCTAATTAGTACCTAGTTCTTACTAACTAATTAGTACCTAAGAACTACTGCCCTAGTTACCATCTAATTTGATGAACCTAGGGGTGGAAAGTGGTAGCGGATATTCCAAATATCCAACTTAAAAGTGAAATAAGTGGTCAAATTTTACTCGTTTTATGATTAATCTTAGAAATTATTATGCATTACAATAGTGTTTATTCATCATCTAAGAAAACATCATCTAAGAGAACATCCAAGCCGCATCCATATTCGATAACATCCGGATCAGATTCGTTTCCACCCATACATGAACCCTAACTAATTTGATGCAACTAAAATTTGAAGAACCCTAGGCAGAGGTAGGGGAGGCAGAGGAGCAGGCATTCTCACCTCGGGTGCCTGCAACGGGGGAGGGGCAGACGGCGTCGAGGTCGGAGTCGAGGCTCGGGCATGCGGTGGAGGGCGGCGTCGAGGTCGGGGTAGGGGGCGGCGTCGAGGTCGGGGTCGGCGGCAACATCAAATCCGGGGTCGGGGGCGGCGTCGAGGGTGTGCGGAGAGCGACGGGAGAGCGCGCAGCGGCCGATGGGCGACGGCGGCGGCGACAGCGGTGGAGTTGGATTTGGGGGAAGTGGATTTGGGGGAAGCGGGTGGTTAAGTCAGAAGTAGTAGTACCGCGTTCTAGCAAGTGCGCTACTGCTAAGTTAGCTACAGCACGTTCCTCGATACACGCTACTACTATTCCTTTCTCTTTTTTCCCCTTTTCATTTATTTTTCTTTACATTTTATTTTTTTTCCTTTCACCTTTTTCTATTTCTTTCATTTAATTTTATGTCCTTTAGCAGTAGCGCCTTTCAGCATAAACGCGCTGCTACAAAGCAAGTAGCGGTAGCGCGGTTCAACATAGATCGCTACTACTATGTCTAGCCTGTTGGCTAAGCCGTGGTAATTTTAGTAGTAGCGCTTTTATCTATAGGCACGCTACTCCTAAAACTGTATCTGTAGCGCCGTTTACACCTGCGCGCTATTGCTAAAACTATATCTGTAGTGCCGTTTACACCAGCGCGCTACTGCTACTTAGCACCAGCGTGCTTTTTTAACACGCACTACTGCTAAAGTTATGTGTATAAGGTTTTCCCTAGTAGTGAATATCTATATGTCAAATTTCTAAATTATCAATCTAGATACACAAGTGCTATTCCTTGCAAGACTAACCCATCTAGGAAGATGAACTTTAATTCCAAAGGATGCTTCCAACTCTTGATGGACTACATCAACCATGAGCATCCAAAACAAGTTCAACTACCTAATCAAGACCAACACCACAACCTAAGTTATGTTATTCTTGCTTAGAGAAGCTTTGCTCCAAGTCATGAGTTAAAGCAACTCAACAACATGCGAATACATCAAAATGCTTAAACAAAAAATGGCAACCCCAGTTTTAGCTTAATGATGAGTATGACCTATGATCAAGTGATCTCCCTTAACTCCTAAGTCAATATACTCCAACATAGGCGACTTTGTCGCCGACCACCTCTAGATGGAGTTCTCTAGTGTTCCGTTGTATTTTGCATTTCCATTGCATTTCTTCTTGTATTTCCCCTCTAAAACAAAAAAACTTCATCTAGACCCCTTTTGTTTTCTGTTTTATTAGTCTATGGTTAATTCATTGCAAATCCATATGAAAATTCCTTGAAAATCCTTGTGATATTTCATTTGCATAGTGAGCTGAGTTGACAAAATTTTCTTCTGCATTGAACTTGGTGTCACCGATTTAAGCCCATCGGGAAAACCGAAATACAAGTTCCACCTATATGTAGTTCATTAGTTCAACTGAAACAGACTCACTCGGTCTCACTGATGAGCACCTTTAGTGACTCTACTAACTTGAGTCACCGATTGAAACAAATCGGCGCCACTGATTTCACTGCTGAGAAAACTATTTGCCATCTTTTATTGCGTATTCTTTTCAGCTCCACTCAATGATTCTTTTCCTCTATCTGCATCTTGAGCAACATTATGCTTACATGTGTCTCTCAAGGACCACACTCACTTGAGTCATATCCATGAAACCTACCCTTCTTGGAAATGGATGTCAAAGGGGGGAGAGAGCACATCAAAGCTTATTCACATATAACCCTTCTAAGAAAAGAAGAGAGATGCCATGTCATAAGAAGAGAGAAGTTACATGTCTTTAAGAGGGGAAAGACATGTTAGTATTTGTTTTGAAATCTTTGAATCCTATCCATTTCTGCTCTAATTGGTTGATTTATCTCTACTACGATTTTATCTCACCCTACCTTCTCCCATTATCAAATGTTACGTTTAGGGGGGGGGGGGAAGAGTCCATGTTTTAGGGGAGAAAAATCCTTGGAATTTATTGCAAATCTTTAAATTCTTGGGGACATGTCTACATTTAAAATGAAGTACTCGCTTTGTGGCACTCACCTATTATATGTCATCCTAGTCTTGGTGTTCTTGTGGATCTTGGAATCTTTCTTGTTTGAAGTTTTCTTGTGTTATCTGACCTTGTTTTCTCAAGATTGCTTCGTCTAGAATCAGCTCAAGAACCACAAGGTAAGTATATGCATCACACTCATGTGCATGCTGATCTCTTGCTTTTGCACATATTTCTTGCAAGAGGGTTTCCTAAAGCATGAAGGTACAACCTATTAACACTCATTTTTTCTCTGATGCATATGGCCAAGATACATGTTACTCGTTTCTTGCTCTGTCATGTTGTGCACTCACATGCTATTCAATTTCATCATTACATGATTGTAGACATGTAGGGGGAGCTTATGCATGTTAAATGTTCTTCCAAAGATTTACTTAATACTATTCATATTATCATTTACTTGAAGCTTTGATGTATGTTGTCATCAATTACCAAAAAGGGGGAGACTAAAAGCACAAGTGCTCCTTGGGTGATTTCAGTAATTAATCTCAACATATCTTTTGTTGGACTAATAGTTCTATCTAGCATATTTAAGATAATTTCAACAATGGAGTGGCAGGACAAGAGGATGTGGAACCCCTTCAAAATGATAAGGACAAACTTTGGCAAAAGCTCAAGACTCTTCATTTCTATTTTAGTGATCCAAGATCACATTGAGTACGTAGGAAAGCAAATACTGTTAAAAGGGGATGGGGTGTTACTTAATGGTCTACTTGCTCAAGTGCTTAGTGATATTGCTCCAAAACCCTCAACCACTTTCTCCATCCAAATATGTCCAAAACCTAAATACCTCAACCACTTTCTCCATCCAAATATGTCCAAAACCTAAATACAAACTCGGTCCCACCGATACTTCCTACTGGGAGCCACCGAGTTTACTTGACATAGCCACTGCTAGAAACCCTAATGATTTGGTCTCACCGATACGGATCTCGGTCTCACCAAGATGGCCTTTCCAGTGCTCTGAGATCTATTGCATTCAATTCGGTCTCACCGAGTTCATGCGATCAGTCTCACCGAGTTGGCTTGACAAATTATCTGTTACTTATTGCTTCACTTCGGTCCCACCGAGTTGATGCAATCGGTGCCACCGAGATGATGTTTACCGTAAGCCCTAGAACATCGGTCCCACTGAGTTGTTCCAGTCGATCCATTTTTGAACGGATCGGTCTCACTGAGTGTTCTGATCGGTGCCATCGACATGGGTCAAAAGTGTGTAACGGTTGGATTTTGTGTGGAGGCTATATATACCCCTCCACCCCCTTCTCCATTTGTGAGAGAGCCATCAAAACGTGCTTACACTTCCACCATCCATTTTTTGAGAGAGAGCCACCTACTCATGCGTTGAGATCAAAAGATTCCATTCCAACCTTTTGAACCTTGATTTATAGCCTTCCCCGAGTTGCTTTCCACTCAAATCCCTCTTCCACCATAGCCAAATCTCTAAGAGAGGGTTCAGTGTTGGTGAGACTATCATTTGAAGCACAAGAGCAAGGAGTTCATCATCTATACCATCTACTACCTTTTGGAGAGTGGTGTCTCCTAGATTGGTTAGGTGTCGCTTGGGAGCCTCCTTGTGATGTGGAGTTGAACCAAGAAGTTTCTAAGGGCAAGGAGATCACCTACTTTGTGAAGATCTACGTGAGTGAGGAAAGTCCTTCATGGGCGATGGCCATGGTGGGAGAGATAAGGTTGCTTCTTCGTGGACCATTCATGAGTGGAGCCCTCCGTGGACTCGCGCAACCATTACCCGTTGTGGGTTGAACTCTCCATCAATGTGGACGTATGATAGCACCACCTATTGAAACCATGCCGAAAATTCTCTGCGTTTGCATACTCCAATCCCACCCCTTACTTTCTTGCAAATTGCATGCTTTACCTTTTCCGCTGCCTATACACTTGCCATGCTTGCTTGAAATGTATTGTGTGTGCTTTAACTTGTGCTAAACTCAACCTTAACTTGAAGAAATTAAAAACTGCCACTTTTGCTTGTTAAGGGTCTAATCACCCCCCTATAGACCCATCTTCTCATTCCTTTCAACCTCTGTGATATGAGCCCAAACGTTTGTTCAACATGCCAGGGGTAGGCCCGAGTACCCCGGGAGCACCGGTTATACCCCAATTAACCCGGGATGTGCCCGGGAATAGGGTGAAAGCTCAACCCGCACTGGCCAGAGCCATCCCGGAGGTATGAGCCGGTTCCAGACCCTCCCCTTGTCTGGACACCATCGCATCATCTTTTAACACCGCCAGGTCACTTATCCAACCCGCTGGATAATATGGAAGCGGCAGCAATCCGACTTACTGTACTTCCTATCACCAGTGAATCGCTGGTCACGGTCGAAACCCGGAACGCCACTGGATTTTTGCAGACAGTGATTGCTTGGTAGGCCAATTACTCTTATAGTCGGCATCAGGTACACTCAAACCCGCTACCGAGTCAAAGCTACAGCCGCCATGCTAAGTCGCCGGTAATTTCCAACAGTGAGCAATGTCGTAACCCACTCCAAGAGAACCCGCCCCGTAACACGTGTACCGATGCTCAGGCAATTGTGGACGATGCAAGGGCTCATCGCAAGGCAGAGGCAGTAAACCAGGGGGCTTCTCAGCCGCCCCAGGTAATTCCTCCAGCTTCAATGGGAGCCGGGTTGAGTGCCGGAACCATCGAAGTGTCATGCCTAGTGCCGGCTTTATGTAACGAGCGCATGCCTAAATATTTTAAGGGTCCTTACAAAGTGCCCAACTACACGGTGGATCTTGAGCCTATGGCTTGGATCCAGAGTTATGAGCTAGCCATGGATATGTTGGATATTAGTGATGCGGTATGTGCCAAGTATTTCACTATGATGTTGGAGGGGCCGGCTCCTACACGGTTAAAGAACTTGCCCCCCAACTCTATCAACACCTGGGCGGAGTTCAAGGAGCGCTTCATCAGGAATTTTCAAGGAACTTGCAAGTAGTCAATGAGAATTGTTGTTTTGCAGCACTATGGTGAAGATAAGTCGGCCCATCATTGGGCTCGCTGGGTTGCAAGCATTATTCACTCTTCAGATAGCATTGGGGCAGCTCAAGTTATATTGATCTTGGAGAAGAACTGTCATTTTTAGCCTCTTATGCAGAAGCTAGGGCGGCTTAAATGCAAGTGCACGGATATGGGTAATCTCATGGATGTGCTTACCAGATACACTGATGGAACAAAGGATCCTAGGCCTGATGATGATAAATCTAGCAAGGGCAAGAAGAACGTGGGCGGCAAGGGCCAACAACATAATGCCTCGACGCAAAATGGTAATCACAATAACAATGGTAATGGTGGAAAACGCAAGCACCCCAACGGCGGGTCAGATTTTGTGGCTAACACCAATGCAGGGTTCAAAAATCAACGTCGCAATGGCAAATAGCCTTATAATGGGGGGAAGCCAAATAATTATGAGGAAGCCCTCAATGCAACATGCCCTAAGCGTAGTTATCCTAAAAAACCGTCTTCTCATGCTTGGAAGGACTGTTGTATTATGCAGGAGTACAGGAATCAATTGTTTCAGCACCATCATGGCAATGGTAATGGGCTGGCAGGCGGGTCAGTCTCAGGAGGTTTCTAGGGAGCCGGCTTCGGTGGTGGAGGCTCAAATTCTAGCTATCAGAGCCAAGGGAACCATGGTGGTCATAATCAGCAGTCTGGTCAAGGTAATCAGCAGTAGAATAACCAGTTAGGATATCAGAGTAATCCCTAAGCATCTTAATAGTGGCCAGTACCATGTCTTTACTACGAACACTTGCAAGCGTGACTGGAAGGTCCATAAGCGGGCAGTCAATGTGGTTGAGCCAGCGGTGCCGCAATATTTGAGGTGGTCTGAGCACACGATAACTTGGAGCCGGGCGGATCACCCGCCCCATGTTGACAATCCGGGACATCTAGCCCTGGTGGTAGCCCCTCAAGTGGGAGGTTATAAGTTCACTAAGGTGTTGATGGACGGTGGAAGTAGCATAAACATATTATATTATAATACTTTTCGAAGAATGAATCTGACCGAGAAGGATCTCAAGCCGTATTCTACTGTCTTTCATGGAGTTGTTCCTGGAAAGTCAGCTTATCCTGTAGCAAAGATTGCGCTGGAGGTGGCTTTTGGTGATGAATATAATTACAGGGAAGAGACACTGTGGTTCGAGGTGGTCAAGATGAAGATTTCGTATCACGCATTGTTTGGACGGTCGGTTTATGCTAAATTCATGGCTCGCCCTTGTTACATATATTTGCAGCTTAAGATGCCAGGATCACGAGGGACAATCATGATTCATTGCAATCATAAGATAGCTTTGGAATGCGAAGAAGGAGATGATGCTTATGCGGAGACAGCTTGTTCCATTGATGAGCTCAAGTTTTATAAAGATAATGTTGTCCCGACTGATATGACTCCTCTAAAGAAGCCCACCGCCGAGAAGGACCATCTGCTCAAGTTCAAGTCAGAAAAAGACACGCATCAAGTTGACTTTGTTCCTGGTGATTCTTTGCAGTAGTTCACCATTGGGATAGGGATGTATCCCAAATAGGGAAGTGCACTTATCGATTTCATCCGTGACAATCAGGACATCTTTGCATAGAAACCTTCTGACATGCTAGGTGTACCGAGAGAATTTGCTGAGCACCACCTTAATGTGGATCCTAAGATGAAACTTGTCTGACAATTCCTCCGTCATTTTAATGAGGAGAGGCATAAAGCTATTGGAGAAGAAGTACCCCAACTTTTGGCTACCGGTTTCATAGTT
The DNA here is from genome assembly GCF_002162155.2 of Triticum dicoccoides. Taxonomy (NCBI): domain Eukaryota; kingdom Viridiplantae; phylum Streptophyta; class Magnoliopsida; order Poales; family Poaceae; genus Triticum; species Triticum dicoccoides. The sequence goes on along the minus strand of NC_041383.1, from coordinate 320,956,606 downwards.
GAAGTTTTTCACCCTTAGTAGCTGGGTAATCTTGTGCTTCTGCTCAAGAAAAATGGCACTTCGCATATGTGTGTTGATTACACAGATCTTAACAGAGCTTGTCTAGCTGATCCGTTTGCTCTCCCCCGTATTGACCAGATCATTGGTGCCACGGCGGGTTGTGAGAGCTTATGTTTCCTGGATGCTTATTCTGGTTATCATCAAATCAAGATGGGAGATGAGGATCAGGAGAAAATAGCCTTCATTACTCTTTTGGAGCTTTCTGTTATGTATCTATGCCTTTTGGGATTAAACTGCTTAGGCCACTTACCAGCGATGTGTATGAAATTGCTTTCCATGGGAAGATTGGACGCAATGTTCATACTTATGTTGATGACATTGTGGTTAATTCAAGGAAGAAGGAAACCTTGCTCAAGGATTTGAAAGAAACCATTGATAATCTCTGGGTGTACAAGATGATGCTTAACCCGACCAAATGCATTTTTGGTGTACCTGCAGGAAAATTGCTTAGTTTTCTGGTTTCGAGAAGAGACATCAAAGCTAACCCTAAGAAGACCGAGGCTATCACCTCTCTGTCTAAGTCGACATGTATCAATGATGTTCAGTGCCTTGCGGGTCGTATTGCAGCCCTTAGCCAGTTTATAAGCCGTCTGGGTGAGAAGGCGATTCCCCTGTACCAGATGATGAAGAAGACTAGTCATTTTGTCTGGAGTGATGCTGCTAATGAGGCTCTCAAGGCACTTAAAAAGTAGTTGGCTGAGCCGCCCATATTGGCTGCTCTGATCTACAAAGAGCCTCTTCTCCTGTATGTGGTGGCTAATAACAAGGTTGTAAGCGTTGTAGTTGTCAATGAGCACAAGTAGGTAGGGGAAGAATATCCAGTCCAGCGGCCGGTTTATTACGTCAGTGAAGTGTTGACGGAGTCCAAGCAAAGGTATCCACTTTGGCAGAAGTTAGTGTTTGGGGTGTTCATGGCTAGCCGCAAGTTGAAGCATTATTTCCTTGGGCATCCAATCATTATGGTCATCTCGGCTTCTCTAGGGGATATCATTCAAAACAGAGAAGCCACGTGAAGAGTTGCTAAGTGGGCAATTGATCTTAGGCCACATCATCTGAAATATGTGCCTCAAGCTGCCATAACGTCTCAGGCTCTGGTGGATTTTATCAATGATTGGACGGAACTCCAAGTGCCTAAGGAGAAGCCGGATAGTACATAATGAATGATAAACTTTTATGGATCAAGGCAATTGGAAGGCTCGGGGGCTTTAGATATTTTATCTTCCCCACGAGGTGACCAATCCTGTTATGTCTTGAGGTTATGTTTCCCTGTACTAATAATGTAGCTGAGTATGAGGATTTGCTACATGGGCTCCGCATGGCCAAGGAGGCGAAACCTTGAGCCAGGTTAGGTGCCCTGGTGATTCAGATCTCATTGCACAACGAGTTTCAGGGAAGTGGGATTCTAAAGACCCGCTCATGGATGCTTATCGTCAAGTAGTGACTAATATTGTTGGCCACTTCAATGGTTATCAAGTGGATCACATAGACCAGTGGCATAATGAGGCGGCTGACGCTTTGTCCCGGCTGGGGTCTCAGCATAAGCCGGTTCCCCCTAAAGTGTTTCTTAATGTGATGCATAACCCTTCTGTTAACTTACCTTCGGAAGAGGATCTTGCTATCCCTGACCCGGAAGGATAGTTGGTGGCAGCTCTATGTGCTATTCAAGATTGGACATTACCTTATCTAGCTTATCTGACTCGAGGTGAGCTTCCAGTAGATGAAATTTTGGCCAGACGGATCATCTGGCGGTCTAAATCCATGACAATTGTCAATGGCAAGTTACACATGTGCAATGTGACTGACGTGTTCCAACGTTGTGTTTCCCCTGAGGAAGGTCATGAGATTCTCCAAGAAATTTATGCCGAGGACTATGGTAAAAGATCATGCCGGGTCAAGATCTCTAGTGGCCAAGGCATTTCGACATGGTTTTTTCTAGTTGACGGCTCACACTGATGTAGAGGATATTATCCGCAAGGGTGACGGTTGCCAGATATTTGCACGACAAACTCATGTTTCGGCTCAGGAATTGCAGATGATCCCAATAACTTGGTCGTTTGCGGTCTGGGCTTGATATGGTCGGGCCTTTTAAGATGTATAAGGACAAAAAAATTCACCTTTTGGTTGGAATGGATATATTTACCAAGTGGGTTGAAGCAGAGTCAGTCAGCAATTGTGAGGCAGCGACTACAGTTCGCTTTGTGAAAAAACTGATATTTCGCTTTGGTTATCCTCATAGTATTATCACTGATAATGGGACAAATTTGTCTAAAGGTGCTATGAAGGAGTTATGTCAGAGGTAACACAATCGGCTTGATGTTTAATTCGTGGCTCATCCACGGTCCAATGGCCAAGCCAAACGTGCTAACCAGGAGATATTACGAGGGATCTAGCCCCGACTCATGGTTCCATTGTAACATAATCTAGGTTGTTGGGTTGAAGAACTTCCTACCGATCTTTCGAGCATAAGGACTACCTCCAGCAGATCAATAGGCTACACATCGTTCTTCATGGTTTGTGGCATAGAGGTGGTTCTTCCAAGTGATATTCGTCATGACTCGCCCCGAGTGGCGGCTGATGTTGAAACGGATAATGAAACGGCTCGTCAGAATGCCTTGGATGCCTTGGATGCCTTGGAAGAAGAACGTAATCTTGTGGCGACTCAATCTGTGATTTACCAGCAAGACCTGCATCGCTATCATAGTCGTAGGGTTCGAAGCCGCACTTTCCAGGAGGGCGACTTAGTGCTCCATTTGATTCAATATCAGGCAGGCATGCATAAGCTTTCACCTCCTTGGGAAGGGCCCTTTGTGGTTAGTAAAAACCTCAACAATGGGTCATATTATATCATCAAGATACGTGAACACAATAAGTCACATACCTCTGAGGAGGCGACCAACGGGCCTTGGAATATTGCTCATCTTCGGCCTTACTATACTTAAGCCACTGGCTCTAGACATTCTACATATCTATATCATGTATATATCTCTTTATGATCAAATATAATAAAGTCAGCATCCTCAAAACTTGGGGCCTCTGCCGTTTCATCTCATATATTGTGCATGAGTCTTTTATAAGTTGATCATAGGTCACTTGGGGATTCCAACTCACCGGGTTTAGCTTTGTCATTTTGCATACGTGTCATGTTGCCATCGTTGCCATGTCATTTGCTTGTGTGTTGCATTTTATCATGTCATCATGTGCATTTCATTTTGCATACGTGTTCGTCTCATGCATCCGAGCATTTTCCCCGTTGTCCGTTTTGCAATCCGGCGCTTCTATGTCATCCGGCGTCCCCTTCTTGCCTCTCTTCATGTGCGGGTATTAAACTTTCTCGGAATGGCCCGATGCTTGCCAAGTGGTATACCACCGGCAGACCGCCTGTCAAGTTTTGTGCCATTTGGAGGTCGTTTGGTACTCCAATGGTTAACCGCGTAGCCCGAAACCCCCTTTCTCTTTGCAGCCCAACACCCTCTCCAAAGTGGCCCAAAACCCATCTAAATCCCTTCCATGCTCTCGGTCGTTCGATCACGATCGCGTGGCCGAAAACCGTGCTCCATTTGGACTCTCCTAGCTCCCTCCACCTATAAAAACGTCTCCCCCTCTCCATTTTCGGATCAATTTCCCCCCGAAACCCTAATTTCCCCTCTGCGCCGCGCCGGACATGTCCGGACCGGACCGGACACGTCCAGCCGCCGTCCCTCGGCCAACCGCGTCGCGCCACGTGGGCGCCGCCGCCGCCCGCCCGCCAGGCCCGCGCGGGGCCCTCCCGTTCCACGTGCCCCGCCGCCCGCGCCCGCGCGCC
>NC_041383.1:320892848-320952555 GCF_002162155.2 Triticum dicoccoides | reverse complement strand
GCGCGCCTCTGCCCGGGCCGCCTCCGTGCGCCTTGCCCGGCCGCCCTCCACCGCCGCCGCGCCGGATCCTACCGGATCTGGCCGGACCAGCCCCTCCCGTGCCTCCTCGGCCACCTCCGGCCCCGTCCCCAGCGAGCTACTCCGGCGAACCTCGGGTTCCGTGCCGATCTGGATCTGGAAGTAAGTCCCAGATCTGTGTAATTTTCATGCCATGTTCATGCCATCATATCTCTGCATCCGTAGCTCCGTTTCATGCGTGCAATATGTCAAATTGTTCGTCTCGAAGAGTACATCATTTCATTCCATTGCATCATATTCATTTGAGCTCATCTTGATGCCTGAATCATCGTTGCGAGAGTGCTTCATAATGTTTTCTGCTATCTGTTAACAGAACGAGCTCTTTTGTCATTTTTGCCATGATTGATGTGTGCATCCTATGAGGTTGATGTCTTCATGTATTTTGAACTATGCCATGTCTTCTTTACAGAGGTGCTTACCATGTATTTTTGTGATCAATGTGGTGACTAGCACAAGCATGCAAACTAGGCATCGTGATGTTGCTGATTTTACTCCCTATTCTGCTGTTATTTTCATGCCATGTAAACTTGATGCTACAGAGAGATCCATGCATATTTTTGAGATAGTTCAGTAAGGATGTTTGAACATATGGTCATTGTCTAGCCATTCACGCCCTTAGTTGCAATTATGGAGTAGTCTAGCATGTCATTTTCGTGCTCTACTTTTGCTTCAAAATGTTTCCTGGCAGATTGTTTACGTGTTATTCAATTTGGCCAAGGTTGCTATAGTTGATCCATGCATGCTATGGACTTGTTCTTGACTTGGTTTGTTTCACAAACATGTCTTCTTGATGATGCTATGCTTATCTTGTCATGCAATGACTTTTGGTGAGTGAATCGAGCTTGTTAAGTAGGGTACTTGATGTTGCTATTTTACTAGGCTGAATCTGTTATTTCGTGATGCTATATAAACATGTTGCTACTAATCATTCTATGCATAATCTGGAGATGATTACTAAATATGTTTTGTTCCACATGTCATCCTATAACCATACATGCCCCTGGTTGCATTTATAGCTTGCTGTAGATTGTCCATATCTTGCTCCAAAGTTGCTTCATAATGTTGCTGTCAGCCTGTTAACATTAAGTTCAGTTGTTACCATGTGTTTTGCTAGTGTTCCATGCACCCTATGGACTTGCTATTGCCATGCTTAGCTTCACAAATATGTCTTCTTACTGCTGGGTGCCTTGCCATGCCATGTTTTGCCCTGTAGAGAGTTGCACAAGCTCATCTACATGCATTCATAATTATGTTCCTGCCATGTTTGAATCTGTATTATAACTTTACATGTTTACGTGGGTGCCATCATATTTTTTGCTCCTTTTTGGCTTATGGTCAGTAAAGGACTTTTGATCTATGCATTTAGTAGATTCATGCCATGCCTTTGTTTGCCATGATAAGTTCCTGTAACATGTTGTTTGATAGCTCTAAACATTGCATCGTGATGTTATTTTCTGCAAAGTCTGAAATTGTTATTACTTGCAATCTTACCATGTGTGTTTGAGCATGTTCTAGTAGTTTCTGGAGATAGCTCAGTGTTCATGTTTTGTTGTGCTTTACCTGTAAATCATGTCAATGCCTTTTGTTATTATGTTGGGGTGCTGTAGCATGTTGTTTTGATGCTTGCAATATGCCTAGTTGCTGTTTTGGACAGATTGTTGCTATAACTTGTATAGTGTGTGTGTGTTGAACCATTGCTCCGTTTTGAGTGTGCTCTATATGAAACTTGCTTAGAATTGCATGTAGTTTCATATTATCATGTTGCATCCATGTTTTGAGGTGTTTGCTTGATGTTTGGGTGCATTTTGCATCAATGCCATGTTTAACTTGTTTTGCTCATATCTTCTAGACTGTAGCTCCAAATCTAATGAACTTTATATGTAACTTGACTAGAATCTCGTGTAGATCATCTTTGTGCATCTTAACTTGCTGTTTAACAACTTGAACATAAGGTTTGTTCAGATCAGGACCAACTTCGAAATTTGCATATGAGGACTTACCGGAATTGTTATATGTTGTTCCGGCCTCATTTAAACATGCCTTGTTGTGTTGCTCTTGTTTGCATCATCTCTTGCCATGAGTAGCTTCATGTAGCCTTGTCATGCATCATTCTTGTTGTGCATCATGTCTTGTTCATGTGTGGTGTGTTTACTATGTTGTGTGCTTCTTCTCGATAGTTCCTATTCCGTTGCGATCGTGAGGATTCGTTCGTCTACGCTTGGTTCGGCTTCATCCGTTCGTCTTCTTCATGGACTCGTTCTTCTTCCTTGCGGGATTTCAGGCAAGATGACCTCTACCCTGGATCTCACTACTATCATTGCTATGCTAATTGCTTCGTTCTATCGCTATGCTGCGTTACCTATCTTTTGCTCATCAAGCCTCCCATATTGCCATGAACCTCTAACCTTTGACACCTTTCCTATGCAAACCGTTGTTTGGCTATGTTACCGCTTTTGCTCAGCCCCTCTTATAGCGTTGCTAGTTGCAGGTGAAGTTGAAGATTTCTCCATGGTGGACAAGATTTTGGTTGGGATATCACAATATCTCTTATATTATCATTAATGCATCTATATATTTGGTAAAGGGTGGTAGGCTCGGCCTTATGCCTGGTGTTTTGTTCCACTCTTGCCGCCCTAGTTTCCGTCATACCGGTGTTATGTTCCCGAATTTTGCGTTCCTTACGCGGTCGGGTGATTTATGGGACCCCCTCGACAGTTCGCTTTGAATAAAACTCCTCCAGCAAGGCCCAACCTTGGTTTTACCATTTGCCTCACCACCACCTACTTTTCCCTTGGGAGTCGCTCTCTCGAGGGTCATCTTTATTATAGCCCCCCCGGGCCAGTGCTTGTCTAAGTGTTGGTCTGAACCAGAGCCACTTGCAGCGCCACCTCGGGGAAACTTGAGGGTTGGTTTTAGTTGTACGTAGTGTTCATCCGGTGTTGCCCTGAGAACGAGATATGTGCAGCTCCTATCGGGATTGTCAGTGCATCGGGCGGTCTTGTTGGTCTTGTTTTACCATTGTCGAAATGTCTTGTAAACCGGGATTCCGAGTCTGATCGGGTCTTCCTGGGAGAAGGTCTATTCCTTCGTTGATCGCGAGAGCTTGTCATGGGCTAAGTTGGGACACCCCTGTAGGGTATAATCTTTCGAAAGCCGTGCCTGCGATTATAGGCAGATGGGAGTTTGTTAATGTCCGGTTGTAGATAACTTGACACCAGATCCGAATTTAAAACGCATCAACCATGTGTGTAGCCGTGATGGTCTCTTTTCGGCAGAGTCCGGGAAGTGAACACAGTTTCTGGGTTATGTTTGACGTAAGTAGGAGTTCAGGATCACTTCTTGATCATTGCTAGCTTCACGACCGTTCTTCTTGCTCTCTTCTCGCTCTTATTTGCGTATGTTAGCCACCATATATGCTTAGTCGCTGCTGCAACCTCACCACTTTACCCCTTCCTTTCCCATTAAGCTTTGCTAGTCTTGATACCCATGGTAATGGGATTGCTGAGTCCTCGTGGCTCACAGATTACTACAACAACAGTTGCAGGTACAGGTTATGCGATGATCATGACGCAAGAACGATGCTTGCTAGCGTTGAGTTCTTCTTCTGCTTCTTCTTCGATCAGGGGATAGGTTCCAGGTCGGCAGCCTGGGCTAGCAGGGTGGATGTCGTTTGAGTCTCTGTTTGTGTTTCATCCGTAGTCGGATGATGCTCTGATGTATTGTGATGTTGTATTCGTGTGATATTGTATGCCTCTTGTATGTATCCCCATCTATTATGTAGTGTTGATGTAATGATATCCACCTTGCAAAAGCGTTTCAATATGCGGGTCTATCCTTGGTGGGACCTTCGAGTTCCTTTTGGATAGGGTCGCATATTGGGCGTGACAGTCACCCTCTTGACTCGGCAAAAACGCCACAATATGTTGGTTAAACATGCCTGTCTGCTTGATGCTACTTCGAAAAGGTGACCCGCCAAACGCTTGACAGTCAACCTATATGACCCTCGACTTGTCAAGGTTAAAATGGTGGCACAAGTCACGTGAGAGCCGGCTTAAAAAAGGCGGGGATAAACAAAGGCTATCAGGCCAACTTCATTGAAGCAAGACTTGAGCCTTGAAAGCCAGTATTTTTGTTGAGCCTCGAAAGCCGACTTATGATTCATTCAATATTTATATGTTAGTATTGGTCCTCCGTTTATGCAGGAATCTTTTACTCTTAATCACATTATGGCAATGACTATATGATGCGGAGCATCCCACGTTCATCCCCATGTACCCTCCGACTACTCTTGAAGCCCCAAGAGGACATATGAAGAGACCTCGAACATACAACATTGGACACAAGGTGAATTCACTCCTCTTAGAACCATCACTTTCTGCATGTGAGACATGGCTACTACCTCATGCATGGACCTTGCATATACTCAGGTACAACCAAGATGACCATGGAAAATCCAAGGACCCAGGCCAAGCATGGAAGAGAAGAAGGAAGAAGAAGAATGGACAAGATAGGACTTGCCCGGATCTTCCGGACCCTCAGCCGGAGGATCCGGACCAAGCCCGGATGATCCGGACCCCCACCCAGACGATCCGAGTAGTGTGCCCGAAGACACCCGAAGCCTGCTCGACGAAGCCGGATCATCCGGACGGTCGTTCGGATCATCCGGACCCCCGACACCTAGATCATCCGGTCCACCGTCCGGATCATCCGGACCCCGCCTACGTGCGTGACTTGGGCCGAGGCCCGTGTACCCCTTCGCCCCTCACTTACCCCTTCATGGCTTACACTATATATAGACCCCCTCCTCCTCCTAGATAGGGTTAGTGTTGATTTAGCTCATTTGTGAGATAGAGCCTCGCTCATCCATCCGGATCTCCTCCTCGTGAGAGACCGCGGCCTCTTCGGAGAAGATCCACCTGGATTCAAGACCCCTTTACGGGAAGATCCCTCGTGGATTCAAGACCTCCTCTCGGATACGAGCTACCGCCACTTCCATCGTCCTTTGTTGGATTTGGACCGTGTATCTCTTTGTGTTTCTTGGATCTAGCACATGTGTGACTTTGTTCTTGTTGGTTGAGCATTCCCTCATGTTTTTCCCTCGTTCCCCTCCTCGTATTCTTCATGTTGTTCATAGGGATCCACTCCAAACGTGAAAGATCACCCTCTAGGGTTCTACCCTACATCATCTTGGTATCATGAGCCACGTTGATCATGTTTTTGGAGCCACTACCCTTTGTTTTCTAGCTTGATTTTGTTGATTTCGTCCTAAATGCGAAAACCCACACCAAAAATAGCCCCCAAATTTTTTTTTGTGATTTGTTGTCGGTGTACTAGAGTAGGGGTACCCTAGTATCCCAAACTTGTGCACGGGGAGTTGCAGCACCCCGCGGCAAGGCTTGCCGGGCGACTGCCAAGGTCCTCCATGGTTCCCTTGGAGCCATTCAAGAACAAAGTATTCAAGCCAAGGAGACAAGGCCCCGGCAAGAGGAGCTTGCCGGGAAGGCCAACCAAGGCACTTCGAGGAACTTGCCGCGACGCGCCACGCGTCCTGGCAAGACCCGGTGAGCGACAAGCTTCCGGGTGCGACAAGACAACGGCCGCGGCAAGGCGCTTGCCGTGGCAGGTTATCACTCTGCACCCACGCTCCAGCGCACCCACCAACGTGTCACCCTGGGGCCTTCCCAGGCGCGCGTGGCAGGAGGTTGAGCAGCCAGCGGTGCGAGGTGGCAAGCGACACTGACAAGATTACCACTGTGGCGAACGATGGCGTCCCTGACGGTCCTTTTCTGCACTATTTGGGCGACACAGACGGGCATTTAATGCCTTTGTCCCCGCCGTCAGGGTTAGGTAGGATACACTATACAGGTAGCTGTACCAACCACCTCTCTTTTTACGTTTTTACCCTTCTCTGAATTGCCACCTGTCGGTGACCCCTTGAGCATATAAAAGGAGGCCCATGCGCAATGTAGAGGGGGGTTCATTCGGTTCGAAGCCAGAAAGCACTCAAGCAGCTAGAGTGTACTATAGCACTCAGCGCACCCGAGCAAGAACTCAATACAATCAGACAAGCAGCAGTAGGAGTATTATCTCTCCGGAGAGCTCCGAAGCTGGGTAAACTGCTCGTGTGTTTTGCCTCGATCTGCTCTTTGTGCGATCTCCGCCCCCCGCCGAACCGAAAGGGGCTCGGTCCGCCGGTCCCATAGGTGTTCGTGGATCAGTTTCCCCGACATCTTTGGCGCGCCAGGTAGGGGGCGTCAAGATTGTGTGAACCTGATCCGGTGTTCACATGAGCTAGATCTTCATTTTCTTCATCGACATGCCACCGAAGAAGAAGACTTCGGCGGCAGCTGCTCCGTCCACGTCACTTCCACCACCACTGGAGCAAACGGGTGGTGGGGTAGACGCCGGCGGAAGAACGAACGTCGATGAGGAAGCTCACGATGCTGCCAGGCCCAAGGACAAGGCTGCACAGACCTCAGCGTCCGTACATGTACCGCGCCCATCTCAGGAGGCGCAGGACCGACAGCGTCATGGTACTTGCAGTACCATATGTTTGTTGAGCCAAGATCGAGCTGGTGGATCTCGGGGTGCTCAAGACCAGCATGCATGCCAACATGCTGGCACGAGCGAGGCACGGTCGCATAGACGGGATACTGCTCCTTCTAACATAGTTAGAAGTCCGAGCATATCCCGCTCCTCGCACCGTTCGCCACTGCCTCCCACCACTCCAGCAGAAGCTTTAGCGCGAGCTCAACTGCTCCTGGATTACCCTCCAGCGGAAGACAAGATCGACCAATGGAGGGCCACCATTCAGAGTCTCATCGGCTTTGCCAACGGCGACACTCCGCGGCAGGACTGCCAGGCACGAGCCGGTGGCGACGAAACCGGTAGGGGTGCAACCACCATGCATTCTCCACCCCGAAGGCGAAGAACGCCGACTCGTCGGATCCACCTCGACAGCGACTCCACCGCATCATCAGATCCACGAGCTCGTCGCGATCAGCGCCAAGTTCTTCACGAACGACAGCAAGAAGACGCTCGTACTCGCATCGAGCACCGAAGAGAAGCGCGACATCAATCCGACAAGCGCGCTGGGCCCTCTGTTGACATGCATGCGCCAGGGGAACCAGGCGACTTGCCGTACGCGGTAGGTTGCCCTGCGTTCACTCGTGAGCTGCGGCAAGTCCAGTGGCCCAGCACAAAGAATTTCAAGCCAGATGTACCAGAGAAGTATGACGGCAAGTCGCATCCGTCGGAGTTCCTCAGCATCTACACCATCGCGGTGCAAGCTGCTGGGGGGCGGGACGACAAGATCCTTGCCAACTACTTCCCGCTGGTACTCAAGCCTAATGTCAGATCCTGGCTCATGCACTTGCCGGACAACTCCATACCCTCTTGGGCAGATCTATGCCATCAGTTTGTCGGCGCCTTTACAGGAGGCCACAAGCCTCATGGCCAAGAGAGCGACCTTCATCTGCTCGCCCAGAAGGAAGGAGAGCCCCTGCGCAAGTACATTCAGAGACTCAGCCGTGTACAGCACAACATCCCAGATGTCCACCCTGCCACAGTAATCAGCGCGTTCCATCAGAACGTGCGGAACCGCAGGATGCGGGAGGAGATGGCGATGTGCAAGATCAGAGACGTCAGTGAGCTATATGCCCTGGCCGACAAGTGTGCACGTGCTGAGGAAGGGAGGAAACTCCCCGGAGAGAATACAGGAGCAGGAGGATCTGATAGTGAGGAGACTGCCCCGGCAAGGAAGAACCGGCGGCGGAACAACAGGAAGAAGAAAGCCAAAGATGTGCTAGTTATTGAGCAGTCCGGCAAGAAAGCCGAAGCTGGTAGCTCCGGCAAGGAGGTTGCCGCAGCTGTGGCAGTCGCCGACAAGCAGGACAGCACCAACAAGCAGTACTGCAAGATCCACCACACCAAGGGCCATGACCTCCAGAGCTGCAAGAAGGTCGAGCAGCTTGTCGAGCAACAAAAGGCTGAATACGAGCGGCGCGACAAGGAGAAAGCCCAGGAAGGTGCTGGAGGAGCCAACAAGAAACGTCCCAGCCGTGGAGGACGCTGCGGCAAGGCCAAGCAGCGGCAAGGAGACAGACCTCCCCATGGCCGCGACAAGGATGAAGATGACGACGATGATGAAGATATGGATGATGACGAGACCGACGAGCAGGAGTTCCAAAAAGCAACAGAGGTCCTGTGCGTTGACGGTGGTACTTCTCTGCATACTTCACACTGCCAGCTCAAGCAGTGGTTGCGGGAAGTTAATGCGGCAGAACCACCCATCTAGTCACGCAAGCCTCTGAAATGGTCCAGCACGCCTATCATCTTTGATATTGAGGACCACCCTGATCGCATAACTGCGGTCGGGTGCTTGCCGATGTTGGTTTCACCAACTATCCGCAACCTCAAAGTCACTAAGATGCTAGTTGACGGCGGGGCCGGCTTGAACCTGATCTCCTCCGCGGTGCTCCAGAAACTCCAAATCCCTAATAGCGAGCTCGAAGAGACCGGCACATTCCAAGGAATCAATCCGGGAAGGAGCAAGCCGAAGGGGAAGATCACGTTGCCGGTAACATTTGGCAGCGAGTTGAACTTCAGGACTGAGAGGGTCACTTTTGACGTTGCTGATTTTCCATTGCCTTATAATGGGATACTCGGCCGTCCAGCGCACGCCAAATTCATGGCAGCCTCTCACTGTGCATACAACGTACTGAAGATGCCAGGCCCGATAAGTGTCATCTCTGTCCCTGGCGACAAGAAGGATGCTCTTATTTGCACCGACAAGATCTATCGGGAAGCAGCAGCAGCAACAGATCGCAAGTCGCTTGCCGTTGAAGCTCCCGGGGCGAAGAAGAAGACCAAGTCCGGCAAGAGTTCTGATGCCCACTCCGGCAAGCGCACCTCTTCGGAGTGCTGCGCTACCGTCGAGGACGCACCATCGAGCTCCACCGGCAAGTGTAAGAAGACAATGGCAGCTCCACCAGAGACCAAGAAGGTGTCCGCCAACGAGGACGGCACTGGTGGTACCTTCACCATCAGTGCCACTCTTGACCCTAAATAGGAAAGCGCGCTCGTTCCTTTCCTGCGGGCGAATGTCGACGTGTTTGTGTGGCAACTATCTGACATCCCCGGTGTTCCCAGGAAAGTAATCGAGCACCATCTTGCCGTCTGTCCTCATGCGCGGCCCGTCAAGCAGAAAGTCAGGAAACAAGCAGTAGAGCGCGAAGAATTCATCGCAGAAGAAATCAAGAAATTGGAAGCAGCAGGCCTGTCAGAGGAGTACACCATCCTACATGGTTGGCCAATCCTATAGTCGTGTGTAAGGCAAACGGGAAATGGAGGCTTTGTATCGACTTTACTGATGTCAATAAAGCTTGTCCCAAAGACCCATTTCCCTTGCCGCGCATCGACCAGATTGTTGACTCCACGGCTGGATGTGACTTGCTTTCATTTCTTGATGCATACTCAGGATACCATCAGATCTTCATGGCAGAAGAGGATGAGGAGAAGACCGCATTCATCACCCCACGTGGCACATACTATTTCATACGGATGCCCTTCGGTTTAAAGAATGCTGGTTCAACATTTGCAAGGGTAGTTCATGACGCTTTTGGGCCACAAATGCACAAGAATGTGGAAGCACACATGGATGACATAGTGGTCAAGAGCAAGGACAAGCCAACTCTGATTCAAGATTTAGACGAAACCTTTGCAAATCTGCACAAGATCAACCTCAAGCTTAACCCCGAGAAGTGTGTGTTTGGAGTCCCTTCCAGCAAGCTTCTCGGGTTCTTCGTGTCTCAGCGGGGAATCGAAGCCAATCCCGACAACATCAAGGCCATTGAGCAGATTGAAGCACCAAAGCGCGTCAAAGATGTACGAAGACTTGCTGGTTGCGTAGCTGCTCTCAGCAGGTTTATCTCTAGGTCTGCTGAGCGCGCCCTGCCATTTTTCAAAATATTGAAAAAGGCAGGTCCAATGAAATGGACTCCGGAAGCGGAGGGTGCGCTGCAGGACTTGAAGAGATACCTGTCCTCCACTCCAACACTTGTCGCACCTAAGTCACAAGAGAAGTTGCTGCTATACATAGCAGCAACCAATCAAGTGGTTAGTGCTGCGTTAGTAGCGGAGAGGGAGGCGGATGACGAGCCAGCAACCACGGCAGAGGCACCCAGCGACAAGCAAGGGACTTCACCGGCAAGCTCTGGTCCCGACAAGGATGGATCTGCGCAGGAGCATGAGAAGATGCAGAAGAGAATGGTGCAGCGACCAGTTTACTTTGTCAGTTCTCTTCTGCAGGGAGCTAGATCAAGGTACTCTGGTGTGCAGAAATTGCTTTTCGGCCTTCTCATGGCCTCGAGAAAGCTGCGCCATTACTTCCAAGCACATGAGATCACAGTCGTGACTCGTTTTCCGCTGAAGAGGATACTGCAAAATCCAGAAGCAACAGGCAGGATTGTCGAGTGGGCGCTGGAACTGTCAAGCTTTGGCCTCAAGTTTGAAAAGCACTTCAACTATCCAAAGCAGAGCATTAGCAGAGTTCATAGCAGAATGGACGCCAACACCAGATGAAGAAATTCCAGAAACGAGCATCCCCGTCAAGGAAGCAAGCAAAGAGTGGCTGATGTACTTTGACAGTGCCTTCTCACTGCAAAGCGCAAGTGTGGGCGTGCTACTAGTTGCACCCACCGGAGAGAACCTCAAGTACGTAGTCTAGATGCACTTTCCCAAGGAGCAAGCCACAAACAATACTGCAGAGTATGAAGGGTTGCTTGCCGGTCTCAGGATCGCGGCAGACCTTGGGATCAAGAAGCTCATTGTCAGGAGTGACTCACAGCTTGTCATCCGCCAAGTGGACAAGAATTATCAGAGTCCGTTAATGGAAGCTTACGTTGATGAAGTGAGAAAGCTAGAAGAGCACTTTGACGGCCTACAGATGGAACATATTCCAAGAGCTCAGAACGACATTGCCGATGGCCTGTCAAAGTGCGCCGCACTTAAGTTACCTGTGGAACCAGGGATCTTTGTGCTCAAGCTGACCCAACCGTCCGTAACACCATCAACTGGACAGAGCAAGAAGAGAAAGTTGATTTCTGGTGAGTACTTTTCGGCAGAGCTCCCCGAAGCGGCCGCCAAGAAGGTCGTCAAGATCAACACCAAGGGTGCTGAGGAGCATTCTGCTCCGGCGAGCCCTAGGGCTTGTTCCGTTGAAGCAGACGCTCCTGACAAGTTTTGTTCCGGCAAGCTTGCCGGGGGACATCAAGCTCCCGCAGAGCCACAGGTTCTTGCCATAGAAGCGGATGTTCCCGCAGCAGCAGATGTGCCTTTAGTCCTTGTTGTCGAGCCACAAGCTCCAGCATGGGCACAGCAGATTGTCCATTTCCTTCAGACAGGAGAACTTCCCGAAGAGCAAGAAGAAGCGGAAAGAGTAGCCCGGCAGTCAAGTATGTACCAGTTTGTCGACAACACACTGTACAGAAGAAGACTCAACGGCGTGAAATTGAAGTGTATTCGCCAGGAAGAAGGACAAGAGATGTTGGCAGAGATACATGGAGGCATATGTGGTCACCACATTGGCGCAAGAGCACTTGCCGGCAAAGCGTTCCGGCAAGGTTTCTTTTGGCCAACAGCCCTCTAGGATGCAACTGCACAAGTAACCAAGTGTGAAGCGTGCCAGTTCCATTCCAAGCAGATACACCAACCAGCTCAAGCTCTCCAGACGATCCCTTTATCCTGGCCATTTTCGGTCTGGGGGCTCGACATCCTCGGCCCTTTTCCCCGAGCTGTCGGGGGCTTTGAGTACTTGTACGTTGTGATCGACAAGTTCACAAAGTGGCCGGAAGTGGAACCAGTGAGGAAGGTGACAACACAGTCAGCAGTCAAGTTCTTCAGGTCGATTGTTTGCCATTTCGGGATCCCTAACAAGATCATCACCGACAACGGCATGCAATTCACGAGCCGAACCTTCATGCAATACGTCCAAGATCTTGGAGCCAAGGTCTGCTTCGCTTCTGTTGCTCATCCGAGAAGCAACGGTCAAGCGGAGAGGGAAAATGCTGAAGTGCTGTGCGGGCTCAAGACCAGGACTTTCGATAGGCTACGCAAGTGTGTAAGGAACTGGATCGAGGAGCTGCCAGTGGTTCTTTGGTCGATCAGGACGACGCCAAATCGAGCCACTGCCCAGACACCTTTCGCTCTAGTCTATGGAGCAGAGGCAGTTCTCCCCACGGAACTCGTATACGGGTCACCTCGAGTGCTCGCTTATGATGAGCTTGAGCAAGAGCAGCTGCGACAAGATGACGCGCTGCCCCTTGAGGAGGACCGTCTTCAGGCTGCTATACGAGCTGCTCGATACCAGCAAGCTTTGCGCCGCTACCATAGCTGCAAAGTTAATGCCAAAAGCTTCGAGGAAGGCGACCTTGTTCTTCGGCGCGTTCAGTCCGCCAAGAATTCCAACAAGTTGACGCCGAAGTGGGAAGGCCCTTACCGGGTGAAACGAGTCACTAGGCCTGGCGCTGTCCGCCTTGAGACCGAAGATGGCACTCCGGTGAGCAACTCCTGGAACATCGAGCATCTTCGTAAGTTTTACCCGTAGGGCGCGGTTGCCGGATCCTGTTCCGGCAACCACCTTTTGTACAAGTCTTGCCGATCTTGCATGTAATCCTTTGTACAAAGCCGGGTGCAGATCCCGTGCATAAGTAAAGCTCATGTGCTCCGCACATCTTGTCAATTTCATGCTTTCCACCTTATATTTGCATGCGTTATCTGACACTTTGTGCAGCACCTACCCCCGGTAAGTAATAACGAGCCGTAAGGCTCCATATCTTTATTTTCTCTTCTTTCTTTTTCTCAAAAAAGAAAAGAAGGTTCCCTCGCACACAAGTTTGCCGAGGGGAAAGGAGAAGATAATGGTGTGGACCAGGCATCGTTCAAGCAAGTTCTCGCCTTGCCGGGAAGCAAACGACAAAAAAAGAGCTAAGTTGCCAAAGTTTGAGCAATCAGTTTTTAAATTTTTAAGTTATATTCCTTGAACGACCGTACTTGTATGGAAAACCTGTGCGCGGAGGAACCAACTCTTAGCTAGTTGCGCCCTTACTTTGTTTCGAGTCCGCTCAACAACTTAAGTGAGCTGCGACTAGTTGCGACAAGGTTTCTTGTCGGTAGCGGCACCGCCAGCAGGCTGCTGACGTCCCGCACTCAGCGCTCGCGGCTAAGGTGCCTGCACCGGCAAGTTCCCTAAAAGCGTAGGGCAAAAACATACAAAGGAAGGAATCAAGTAAATGGAATAACATAGCAAATCTCTACCCAAAATAGAGTTATATTACAAGATAGCTTGTCGCAGCTCTAACAGATTGTTCTCATGACATGACTAGCAGCGACAAAGAAAAAGAAAAAACGGGCGGCCTAATCTACGCGATCGCCCTCAACCCTCTTGATCTCGCTCACCTTGTCCACAATGGGTGCGACAAGGGCCTTGAGCGCTTCCAGATCAGCATCTGGAGGCAGGGACTTGAGGACGTTGGTGAGGTTGAGGCCTGGGTTGCGGAAGGCCACCTTCACCAGCACCTTCTGAAGAACCCCCGCGCAGATCCTGCGCGATTCGTAGGCCAGCTGCTTTGGGATCTTCTCCCGGAGTCGCTGGAGGGCTGTCGCCACGCCTTTGAAGAACAAGCTGAGCTTGGCGCTGGGTTGGAGGTGCTCGTCGGAGGAGTACCCGAGCTCCTCCATCCCTAGCTGCGCCAGCTCCCCGTCGATGGCGGCGGCAAGATCCACAAGACCCTCAGTCCAGTGCTCCACAGTCTCCCTGAAAGCGTCGTGGGCGGCAGCAGTACTCGCCAGCAGCGCTTCGTCGGCCTTGATCTTCTCCGACAAGGCCACCTCCCGCTCCCTGGCGCCGTCCAGTGTTTGAGTCAAAGTAGGCAACTTCAACTCGAGATCTGCATTGGAGTCCTTGGCGGCGCTGAGCTCCTTGCTTCTCTCAGGGAGAAGACCCTGCAGCTCACCATGAGCGGCAGCGTCCTTCTCGCACTCACGCTTGAGCGCGGCAAGCTCCTCGCCGCTCGCCCAGAGATCGGCTTCCAGCTGCGCCACTTTCGCCTCTAGCTCCTTCTTGGCGGCCTCAGCAGCTGCGGCAGCATCCCTTGCCTCCTTGAGAGTCCCACCAATTGCTTGCTCGCGCGCGGCAAGCTCTTCCTCGTGGCTGTCAAGATTGACCTTGCGCTGCGCCAACTCTCCTTCCTGTGCAAATAGATTTTCAGCGACAAGCCGTTGCTTCTCTTCAACTTCAGCCTTCTCGAGGAGGAAGGCTTTCCGCTCCTCGAGAAGTTGCTCCCGCTCCTCCGCCAGGGACCGTAGAGTTTCCTGCCTCAGACCCCGGAGTTCCTCCGTGCGCTTCTCAATATCCACTCCCGCCTTCGCGACAAGCGCCTCTCGGGATGCCAGCTTGGCTTGTCGGGCGCGGTAGAGCGATAGCAGCTTCCGTAGCAGCCGCTCCTCCTCAGGCTCATCGCTGCTGCTGCTTGGCGCGTCGACCAGCGCCAGCCCAGCGAAGGCGAGCACTTCTTCGTCAAAAGTTTCTCCTTCGACTGGCGCCCTGGAGCTAGACGCCCAGGGGAGCTTCATGAAGACGCCATTGGCGGCCTTCAAGTAGGCGCCAGACTGGGGCTCTTAGGAGCCTGGCGCTGCAGCATTGGCGGAGGGATCGGCGGTCGGCGTAGCGCCTAGCGCTCCTACGGCCTCGGGGCCGTCAGTACGATCGCCGGACCCCTCGCCAGCTTCTGCGGCGGCAGCCTTGGCGGCTTCTTCGCCGGCGGGATCATCAGCACCGGCCTCTCCTTCGGTGGTAACGGCGTCGTCAGCGTTGCTGCGCGCGTTCTCCTCAGTGTTCTCCTCGCCAGCGGCCTCGGTATCCGTTGCCTCCATGGCATGTGGATCTGACGACCGAAGAGGGGAGGAAAGTCAAGCAAATACTCAGAAAGAAAATCAGAAGAAGAAGAACCCAAGGGAAGTTTTCAAGCAAAAGGGTTACCTGTGCTAGGATCTGCAGTCGTGGTCTCAACCACCGGAGGATCACTGGCGTTGTCCCTTGCCGGAGAACTACCCCTTGCCGGAGAATTCTCCCTTGCCGGAGAACGCTCCCTTGCCGGGGAATCCTCCCTTGGCGGTGTAGTCGAAGCAGATGGCACTTCGGGAGCGGCCTCCGGGCCCTCCTGGTGAGGCTGCTCTGCTCCTACACAAACCAACAGACAGATATCAGCAAAAGAAGAGAACCCATGCGTGCCTGACAGCATGAAGTAAACCATATACTTACGTGGGGGGCTGCTTTGAGGAAAGGTTGCCGGGTCCGACAAGGTGGTCTCGGACATGTCCTCTGCCGTTGTGGTGGGGTCGTCCTCGATGACAATCACCGGGGCCTTGGCTCTCTTCGCCGCTCTCTGGGCCAGAGTCCTGAAAAGGAACAGGTTCAGAGTAAAGCAAATCAGACACACGACAAGACAGCAAGAATTGAAGGACTACGAGGACAGCAAGGAATCTTACTCTTCTTCTTCCTCGTCGGAGCTGAGCGCGGAGAGATCAAAGTCCGGCTCGCCTCCGGTGAGACGAGGCAGAGGAGTAGGCTCCCTCGCCCGCTTGGCAGGAGCAGTGGCGGTGGACAGGGAAGACCCCGCTCCAGTTGTCGCAACGGCGTGAGGCGCTCCCGCGGCAACGGTGCTTGCCGCGGTAGAGCGTGTCGCGCGGCTCGGCGGCTGTTGACCCGTCTGCCGCCCCGCTACGTCCGCGGCCTTGCGGAGACGCCTTCTTGGCGGGGCTGGGGGCTCCACCTGTGGCAAGCTGTCTGAATGCTCGGGCCCGACAAGCTCTTCCTCGCCGGGCTCGCTCGGCTCAGCTTCAGGCCCGGCGAGATCTTCGTCGCCAGCGAACTCCTCTCGCTCGGCAAGGCTTGCCGCCTCTGCTGCCTCTGCCTCCTCCGCGGTGAACCCAAACACGCCCACGGCAGCGGCTATCGCCGCCTCTTCCAGCCTGGTGGCGATGCGCTGCATCTCCACATCGGTGGTGTCGCGGGTGAGGCTCTTCTGCTCATCGGCGCGGACCGGCACTTCTACCAAGCCGTCGAAGCACTCCTGCACGATGGCGTCTGTTGACTCTTGCCAAGTTGGAACGATTCCGTGAGAGTCGCACAGCGGCATCATTGCGTGAATGCGGTCGAGCGAAGAATTGTTGCACAGCGTAACGACATTCCGCGGCAACATGAACGGATGCTGGGGATCGCGCTTGAACAGCTCCAGGAGCATCGCATCCAGCTCCAGAACAGTAAAGTTGAAGTTGAGGCCCGGGCGCAGCCTCATGATATCCACCGAGTTTTGGAACTCCCAGGCGGGTCTCCCCCTCTCCTTCAGGGGGGCGATGCGGCGGCGAAGGAAATCTGCACCAACAACGCCTATAGTGAGCCCGGCAAGTCTGAGGCGAAGGATACGGGTGACGGCAATCTTCAGCCTATCATCTTCCGGGGCCACGTTGCTCCAATCATTGCCGCGTACTATTGGGGCTTGGCGCAGGGCAGTAAATGGCTGCGGGTTCTCCTCGACAATCCAGCACCACTCTGCTCTCCATTCATCCCACTTGCTGCGGAGCTCTCCCTCCAGATAGGCTTCCTTCTTGCCGACTCTCGAGATCCAAGCGATTCCGCCTGCAAGGGGCTCTCCTCTCTCAACCCGGGACATAAAGAAGTGGCGGAAGAGGGCTATGTTTGGATGGACTCCGACAAAGTTTTTGCACAGATGTGCAAAAACTGCCATGGTCAGGACAGCATTGGGGGTGAAGTTATGGAGGCGGAACCCGTAGGTGTTCATGATGTCACAGAAAAATTCAGAGTAGGGCGGGCAGAGCCCGTAGTAGAAGAACAGTCTCGATGCGGTAGCCGGGAGTACCTTCGTGCAGGGATGCGCTCGCGTCTCCATCGACCAGAAAAGGTAGTAGTACTCCCTCAGCTCCTTTGTGTCAAGCTGAGGGGGGAAAATGGCCCGCTCCTTTCGTAGCGCCGTGAGCCGCTGCGCCTCGGCCGACTTTACGCCCTTCCCCTTGTCGGCTTTCGGAGCCATGGCGGAGGTGGCGGGGGAGATCGACGGCGTTGGTGGCGCCGGTGGCGATGGGTGGCGGAGCGCTGCTCTCTTTCGGCTTTGAGAAGAAGGGGGGAGCGGCGGAGATTTTTGAGACTGGAGTAGCAACCGGCGAAGTGGGCAAACTGCCCCTGTTTCCCCTGCTTATAAAGAGAGAGGGGGCGGATGTTTTGCCCTTCCGAATAAAGAAACCACCCACGATCTCTCCCACGATGCCGCATTCAACGCGTGCCATTCGGGGAGGGCGCGGTGGATACGGAGTAAGATACGGCATGACCCAGGCCGCGCGTGCCCGTGCCCTGCTTTGGGCCTGGCCCAACAGCGCTCGACACCGTGTGTGGCCCAGGCCCGGAGGCTCCTGTCGGTGTACTAGAGTAGGGGTACCCTAGTATCCCGAACTTGTGCACGAGCAGTTGTAGCACCCCGCCGCAAGGCTTGCCGGGCGACCGCCAAGGTCCTCCGTGGTTCCCTTGGAGCCATTCAAGAACAAAGTATTCAAGAACAAAGTATTCAAGCCGAGAAGGCCAACCAAGGCATTTCGAGGAACTTGCCGCGATGCACCACGCGTCCCGGCAAGACCGAGTGAGCGACAAGCTTCCGGGCGCGACAAGACAACAGCCGCGGCAAGGCGCTTACCGCGGCAGGTTATCACTCTGCACCCACGCTCCAGCGCACCCACCAACGTGTCGCCCTGGGGCCTTCCCAGGCACACGTGGTAGGAGGCTGAGCAGCCAGCGGTGCGAGGTGGCAAGCGACGCTGACAAGATTACCACCGTGGCGAACGGTGGCGTCCCTGACGGTCCTTTTCTGCACTGTTTGGGCGACACAGACGGGCATTTAATGCCTTTATCCCCTACCGTCAGGGTTAGGTAGTATACACTGTACAGGTAGCTGTACCAACCACCTCTCTTTTTATGTTTTTACCCTTCTCTGAATTTCCACCTGTCGGTGACCCCTTGAGCATATAAAAGGAGGCCCATGCGCAACGTAGAGGGGGGTTCGTTTGGTTCAAAGCCAGAAAGCACTCAAGCAGCTACAGTGTACTGTAGCACTCAGTGCACCCGAGCAAGAACTCAATACAATCAGACAAGCAGCAGTAGGAGTATTATCTCTCCGGAGAGCTCCGAAGCTGGGTAAACTGCTCGTGTGTTTCGCCTCGATCTGCTCTTTGTGCGATCTCCGCCCCCCGCCGAACCGAAAGGGGCTCGGTCCGCCGGTCCCATAGGTGTTTGTGGATCAGTTTCCCCGACATTTGTTGGTTTTGATGATGTTTTGTTGATTTTGATCCATGGATTTGCTTGGTTTCAGTTGTAGCTAGCATCTCCCCAAGTTTCCCCACCTTCCTTCCACGAAATCTCCTCAATTTTGCCCCAAAAATCATCCATTTCCGCCCAAAAATTCGTCCCCGAGAGGAAATCCCGAGCAGTTTGACCTGCCCGGATCATCCGGACACCTCCCGGATCAGCTGGGCCCTCTCCATGACGTCCGGATAACCCACGCACCCAGACAACAGAACTGGCCTTGTCAAACCTGGATGATCCGGGTCCCGGATCATCCGGACCTCCTCCCGGATGTCCGGTTAACCCTGAAACTGACTCGGCTGAATTTTTGTTTTGGTCATAACTAATTCATCCGGAGTCCGTTTTTGATGTTCTTTAGCTTGTTTTGAAGCTATTGACATCCCCCTTCCCACAAAAATACCACCAACATCATTTGACTCCATCAAATATTTGGAACTTTGGTATCTTTGCCTAGGGCCACCACCATATCATCCGCATTACTATCACCGACTTCCGCAACCTAACCCTTTGTGATCCATATAGCATTAGTGGTTTCTTGAGTAGTGATTCGAGTCTCCTAAGGTGTTTCGTCTACTTAGGGACGGTTGCTTCTTTATCAACCACCACACCACTTCCGCATAACCTTGCCCACCATACACTTCCCCCACCCAACTTAACCAAATTCTGTTTGAGCTTGTTTGAGTTGTGCTTGTGTCTCCTAAGGTATTTCGGCTACTTAGGGACGACAACTTCAACTCCGACACGTGTATATCCCATCATTCCACTTCCGCATGGCCGAGTGCAAACCACCACCGCTCCCGCTACCACCATTTGACATTTGCCTTTGGAGATTTTGAGTTTGCGGTTTTCCGTTTGCTAGGTTGTTTCGGCTAACTAGGAACGGGTCGACTTCGGCAACACCGCCCTCATCATCACCAAGGATGGTAAACTCGACAACACCATTGTACATTCCCCTTGCAATTGCATTGATAACCCCTAGCCCATTTTGCGTTACTTGCCTATCGAGACTAGCCATTTGAGTATTGCCGGCAATGTTACTTGTGCACATTAGTGGTCTACACCTTCCATTGCATACATACCATATCATCTTGGTATCATCATATCATCTCTTGTGTCACAAAATTGTTCCCGCATATACACAATTGCTATCTTGGTTTGTGCATTGTGCAAAAGCGGCCATACAAAAAAAAGAAATAAAGCTTTTAAGCAAAAAAAGAGAGAGAGCAAAGAAGCTTGTAAGAAAGTGCCATAGCATCATACCACATTGCATATAAGATTGTCATATCCAATCATTTTGGATCATCGTGAGAGAAACACCGGGAACCATACATACATAGCATACTTGGGATAGAAAGTTTATCCATTTTGCATATCATAGGTTGTGCACAAGTGTCGTATCCGCCTATAGAGCAATCGTGCTAGCGTCTCTCTTGAGTTGTGCAACACGAGCATTTTCCGTGGATTCCACATTTTGTGCTCATTCATTGGTTACACGACCCCATTTATCTATCTGTGTGTGTGTTTCCGCATGCCACATATTTCTATTGGTCCATTTGTTTCACTTGTGAATTTGTGAATCTCTTTCAACATTATTGACTCTTTCTAACATTTTCCATCAATTTTTTTGTGCCACTATCCTCATCGAGCTCCACCATAAGCCTTACTTGTGTAGGTGTGAGAACCGACAAGAATTGGTACCAATTGTGCTATTTCCTTGTTACATATTTGAATGATCATTGATCCATCTTCAACATCGGTCAAGGTACATTTGGTCTAGCTCTTCTCTTTCTCCAACTCATACTTTCTCGAGTCGTGTGATGGATAGGAAAGGCATCTCATCTCCGGTCTATGACAACAACGACGGCGTGAACAACTACATCACCAAAGTGTCCATGCTCGATATACAATGACAAATGCAAGGCGCACAATCACGATTACAAGAGCGCATTGAGAACATCTCCATCGACATTCGTCACTCCGAAGCAAGGAAAAGGGACTACATCAATAAGAAGCTTTCCGCACAAAAAGAGGAGCAAGATGCAAGGATGGAGGAGATTCGGGCCTTAATGAAGTCTACTTCCCCTTCATCATATTCAAGGCGGCGGCGACCAAGGCGATCATCTTCGGAGCACCCAAGTGATGCAAGTGCAATTCGTCCACGTCCACATCTACATGACGACCACCATCATGTTCGTGATCCACATCGTTATGATGGGCAAGTCACCTCCAAGCATCATGTGCATGATGACGACGAATGCCATCGAGCTCAAGCACGACAACGACATCATCATCATGAAGATGCTCCACAAGTGCAAATGCACAAGTCCCCACAAGCCCTACTTCA
Organism: Triticum dicoccoides; assembly: GCF_002162155.2. Classification (NCBI taxonomy): domain Eukaryota; kingdom Viridiplantae; phylum Streptophyta; class Magnoliopsida; order Poales; family Poaceae; genus Triticum; species Triticum dicoccoides. Next base: position 320,931,706 of record NC_041383.1, on the reverse strand, counting down.
CGCCAAGTCCAAGCTTCATGACCAAAAGAGAGGACCGCGAGACAAGCACCACCAAGACGGAGCTACGGCTACCACCACCACTTCAGCATCTTCGCCAAGTGCTATCAAGGCATCTTCGCCTTTTGACGTACGGAAACTTCGCCTACTTCCCACGAGTACGCCTACAACGACTTCATCAAGTCTGAGGCGACCACCTACAAGCGAGGGCGACACTTCCATCTTCGGAAGCCCCTCAAGGAAGATGGTCGTGCATGGGAAATTCCCTTCGGTCATGGAGACGAGCTACGAGGTGCCACATCATATGGGCCTCCTACAACAAGACGATGACAAGACGGTCAAGCAAGGGCCATCCCCTTCAACCACGGCGACGAGCATGAACCTCTTCAATAACATGAAGACGACACCCACATTGGACTCATACTCCGAGTCAAGCTACGCGATGGCACATGGAGACATTTGCACCTACATCTCTCCGACACCCACATATGTCGAGATGCCCCATTTGTCATGTGAGGAGAGCCACCACCCTAGGAGTGAGATGAGTGACTCCACCATATATGACATTGAGAGCATTTCCTATGAGAGGATGAGTGTAACCACCACTAGCCCCACACATGAGAACATGCCACACATCCTATGTGAGGTTGAGCGCCATTTGAGTGACTCCACCAACCATATGAGTGAGAGCATCCTTGAGGGAGTGACTGAGCCACAACACTTAGCGAGTGAGGTAGTTTACACGGCATGTGAGGCCACTATGATTTCTAACGATTAACCTCTACTCCTGGCGTGTTTTCTTTTTTGGTTCTAGGCCTCCTACATGACGACATGCATACCCTCTACGAGTCCATCCCTCCAATGAGAAAATCGATGGCCATGGTGGACGATGATGCACCCCCCACATGGTTCCATCAAGATGAAGATGACAACGATTGGATCTTCAACACCTCACCTACAACACATGAGCCATGCTCCAAAGGAAACATAGGTGATGGTGCTTCTCTTGTCCCACTAGCGGACTATCTTACTAATGATTGCTTGCATGATGTTGATCCACCTATTCACATGCTTCATGCTAGTGCGACTCCCTCATGTCATGACTTACCTATTTATGATGAATATGATGATGAGCATGTTGAGTTGCCTAGTTGTGATGCTATGCTCCATAGGATATCATGTGAAAATTCTTTTGGTCACATCATGTTTGACAATCCATTGAACTTGTCATATGCTATGAGTGAGATCTCAAGTATTGCATCATTTCAATCTCAACATTGTAACTATGCATGCCCCATTAAAATAAATCCTATTTGCATCTATGGCATAGATGACGAGATGATGGTCATTGGCTTTTGTTTTTCATGTGATGATATTGCCATGCTTCCTTTACATGATTTGTGCAATTCAATTACTATGCCATGCCATGATAAAATTGTTCCAAATATGCATTGTTTTGGATGTTGTCAATATTTTCTATGTGATGTTTCCACTAATGCTCATGAGGAGACCCCCATAGTTTCCTCATCCATATTAGGAGATTTTTGATGCATTCCATACTTTGCATGATTTCAATGATTGCGTGCACCATCTGCATTCCATGAATAACAATGATCTAGCTATTTTCATGATGCATTACATCCTTTGAGTCTCCATTATGCCATGCATAACAACAAACCTATCATGATGGATGACATATTTCTATATCACGCATCTCATTTAGTTGAGAATTTAATATTTTGTGCTAACCGACACATGCACGTGCGCATCATCATGGATGATGTGTACATATACCACGCACACACAATTTTCTAATTTTTTTGTTTTGTGTAGGTACTCATGTATACTCGTCAACATCTCAATCCCAAGAGTTGACGAAACAAGCTCTGGAGAGAAACGATGACTTGGGATCCTGTGGACTATCCTTACCACCGTTCCCTTCGCGCAAGGACTACGCGCATCTCTTTTACTTGGCTCTCACACGGCTATGGGCTATTTACCACTTGTCACCTTATGCTCATTTTACCGTGTTCACTTTGCATGTTATTTTTGCTCCTATGCCTTTGCCATGCAATTGTGACCGTTGCTTGCATCCACCCATGTTTCACCATTATGCTACTTCTATGTGTATTTGCATGCTTGGTGGAGATCCTTGTTGCTATTGCCATGTTTACCATGTTCTTCATGCTATTGTTGATTGTTGTGTTGGGAGAGTCATGATGCCCCATTGCTATTTATATATGGCCTCTCGCCAATACATTGATGATATTTTTCTCATATCTTGCATTCATGCTTGTGATATGTCATGTCCATTATTCATGCTTGCCATGATTCCCTCTAGTATGTTGCATCTTCGCACTACTAGCTTGCCTGACTTGATCACTATGATTTCATGCTATGTTGCATCACCCATGTTCCACTCTTACACGCTTTCTTGGGTTGATGACATATTTGTTCATGCCTCTCACATGATACATCTTGTTCACTGTCTCTTGCCTCCTATTGTTGCATGTATGCTTAGTGATCTTGGAGACTTGGACACTTTACTTGTGATGCATGCTTGTTTGATTGATCCTCTTGTACTTGGTTGTTCTTGCATCATATGCCTCCATACTATGAAATGCACCATTGTACTTTCTTATGATGAGCATGATGCATACACTTGTTGGGTATCTTACCACACGAATGATAGGTTTTGCACTTCCGCTAACCTCATTTGTTTTTCCGAGTGTTTTCCATGTTCTTTCGTTTTGAAGGATTCACAAGGCATTACCATCATGCGACATATTGGCTACGTGAAGGCATACATTATGTGCAACACCAACATTTTCGACATCCTCATATAGGTGAACTCCTTCCCTTTGAGCATCCTCAAGTACGCATATTGGATAGGTCACTCTTTCATTGTTGTTTCCTTCTTGTTGTCTACATGATACATATCACGAATGGAGGAGAGACATTGGAGATTGGCTCCATGGACCCTTCACATTGAGGAGCGCTCGCACTTATTGGATGCACCTTCTGAATTCCACTCATGCCATGACATCAAGCATTGGTACACTAACACCTCTATATTTGTTGATTCTCCTCACACATGTCATGCTCGATGGACATATCATACTCACCAAAAGTTTTCACCCTATGCATGGATTGACTCACATTATGATTGCCTTGTTGCATCTTGTATTTCTATGTCATCCATGATATATGAGCTTGTGCACTTCCTTAACAAATTTGTTGTGATCTTCCTTGATGACATATTCATACATCATGATCATATTGTCCACCATCAATTGCATGATATCATGCACATATTGAGCATCCATTGCCACATTCATGCTATTGATGAATTGTTTCTCTATGACATCATTTTGCACAATGGTAGAATTTGTCGCTTTATGCACCATGCTATTTACTCCATGAATGTTTAACATATCATTTTACATCTTTTGGATAATCATCATGTGTCTTACCATGCACAATCTTGCCGCGCGGACTCATACTTACTTCATGGACACTTTGTGTGCGCTAACCATTGTATTTCCAAGTGTACTTTGTGTTTGCTCATTTTGCATGTACCACATACGGGAGACACCTTGGAGTACTTGGATTGTGCAATGCCTTCATCTACGTCCTACTACAACTTCGTCCATGACAACCATTTCCTTGGTGATGAGGATCATGATTCGAGGTCGGATAATTACCAAGGGGGGGGGAGATGATGCGGAGCATCCCACATTCATCCCCATGTACACTCCAACTACTCTCCAAGCCCCAAGAGGACATATGAAGAGACCTCGAAGATACGCCATTGGACACAAGGTGAATTCACTCCTCTTCGACCCATCACTTTCCGCATGTGAGACATGGCTACTACCTCGTGCATGGACCTTGCATATACTCAGGTACAACCAAGATGACCATGGAGAATCCAAGGACCAAGGACAAGCATGGAAGAGGAGAAGGAAGAAGAAGAACAGACAAGACATGACTTGCCCGGATCTTCCAGACCCTCAACCGGATGATCCGGCCCAAGCCCGGATGATTCGGACCCCCACCCGGATGATCCGAGTAATGTGCCCGAAGGCACCCGAAGCCTGCTCGACAAAGCCGGATCATCCGGACGGTCGCTCGGATCATCCGGACCCCTAACACCCGGATCATCCGGGCCACCATCCGGATCATCCGGACCCCGCCTGCGTGCGTGACTTGGGCCGAGGCCCGGGTACCCCTTCGCCACTCACTTACCCCTTCGTGGCTTACACTATATATAGACCCCCTCCTCCTCCTAGATAGGGTTAGTGTTGGTATAGCTCATTTGTGAGATATAGCCTCGCTCATCCATCCGGATCTCCTCCTCGTGAGAGACTGCGGCCTCTTCCGAGAAGATCCACCTGGATTCAAGACCCCTTTATGGGAATATCCCTCGTGGATTCAAGACCTCCTCTCGGAGATGAGCTATCGCCACTTATATCGTCCTTTGTTGGATTTGGACCGTGTATCTCTTTGTGTTTCTTGGATCTAGCACATGTGTGACTTTGTTCTTGTTGGTTGAGCGTTCCCTCGTGTTTTTCCCTCGTTCCCCTCCTCGTGTTCTTTGTGTTCTTTGTAGGGATCCGCTCCAAACGTGAAAGATCGGTCTCTAGTGTTCTACCCTACATCACTATACTTCTTCAGGTCAAAAGAACTCCAGGTTGCTTGTGACGAGTATTGAGCTTCTATCGACCATGAATCGCCAAGTTATAAATTCACAATTGCTTTTCAGCAATCAATTGTCATGGCTATAAGTCGCCGGTAGATGAGTCGCCGGGTTGTTTCACACCAATTACAATTTGGTGGAATTTTTTGCAGAGGTTAGAAGTTGCTGCATTTACAAGTTGCTATAGGCGACTTATCCGACATAAGTACAAGCAATGGCTATATGATATCCAAAACATGACATCCAAGACGAATTACCAAAACGCATTGGTCTACAGTTCTTCATCACCAAATTGATGTTTGCTCAACAGTTAACGTGCACGAAGGCATTAAAGGGCAACCAAGTGTTTTAGCTATGCCTATTACAAGGCTCCAACTGAGCTCAAATTATTCGATCAAGTTTTTGAGGAGTATAAACTACTCCTGTAAGCCGGCTTCTGTGCCTTCCAGGTTGGTCCCCTCCAGGTTAGCTTCTTGATGGCCCCTAGTAGTGGAACTTCCGGGTTATCCTGCGTCAACTCCTTCTACGTCTTGGATATGAAGATTGTCTAGATTCCAGTTGACATCCATTAATGCTTGGAATACGGCTTCGTCATGCAAGATAGGAGACGGGTCAACATCAAGGGAAAAGATATGCTTACATCGTTGAGCAGTCAAGTCAACATGTGTAAATGATAGTGGTTGAATTCACATGTTGTTGCTATCATAAGCCGGCTGCTATTTCTTCAATTCCATTTCTGCAACATGTTGATTCGCCATCACTCGAGTATCCTTCACACAACGAGCGAAATCTTGAGGTGAAAACTCAGTCCCGTCATCCTTGTACTATGGGAACCCACCGGCCATCTCTGAAGGATCGAACACTGGTGCATAGGGTATGGCCCGGTTTAGCGAGGTCATTGCACCTGCTCGGGCGGCTGACATTTTTAGTTCATCAATCTGCTTTGGGATGGTTGAAAGGCGCCTCAATACATCTTTTATGAATTTCACCGGTGACACATCCATTTTGCATCATGTTTTCCTACTGTCATTTATGTTGTTTGATTTTATAATGATGCTTTTTGGAGTAACTCTAATGCCTTTTCTCTCATAATATACAAGGTATGCACAAAGGGGGAGAATTCTGGCAGCTGGAAATCTGGACCTGAAAAAGTTACGTCAAGCTACCTATTCTGCACAACTCCAAATGAGCTGAAACTTCCCGAGGATTTTCTATGGAACATTTAAGAATTACTGGATACCAGAGGGGGGCCACCAGGTGGGCACAACCCGCCTAGGCGCGCTAGGAGTCCTAGGCGCGCCCTGGTGGGTGCTGCCCTCCTCGGCCCACCTCCGGTGCCCATCTTCTCGTATATAAGTCATTTTGACCTAGAAAAAATCAGAGGACATTCGGGACGAAGTGCAGCCGCCTCGAGGCAGGACTTGGGCAGGAACACTTTTGCCCTCCGGTGGAGCGATTCCGCCGGGGGAACTTCCCTCCCAGAGGGGAAAATCATCGTCATCATCATCACCAACAACTCTCCCATCTTGGGGAGGGCTATCTTCATCAACATCTTCAACAGCACCAACTCTTCTCAAACCCTAGTTCATCTCTTGTGTTCAATCTTTGTATCAAAACTATAGATTGGTGCTTGTGGGTGACTAGTAGTGTTAATACATCTTGTAGTTCATTACTATATGGTTTATTTGGTGGAAGATTATACGTTCAGATCCATTATTGTATTTAATACCCCTATGATCTTGAGCAAGTTTATCATTTGTGAGTAGTTACTGTCGTTCTTCAGGTCACGAGACAAATCATGTTGCAAGTAATCATGTGAACTTGATATGATTTTGATATTTAGATGATATGTATGTTGTCATTCTCTTAGTGGTGTCATGTGAACGTAGACTACATGACACTTCACCATATTTGGGCCTAAGGGAATGCATTGTGGAGTAGTTATTAGATGGTGGGTTGCGATAGTGATAGAAGCTTAAACCCCAATTTATGCGCTATTCCGTAAGGGACCGATTGAATCCAAAAGTTTAATGCAATAGTTAGAATTTATTCTTAATACTTTTGTCGTAGTTGTGGATGCTTGCGAGAGGGTTAATCATAAGTAGGAGGTTTGTTAAATAAGAACGAAACCTAATCATAGGTCCACCCACATATCAAATTATCAAAGTACCGAACACGAATTAAGCCAACATGATGAAAGTGACTAGATGAAATTCCCGTGTGCCCTCAAGAACACTTTGCTTATCATAAGAAACTATTTTGTCCTGTCCTTTGCCTCAAAAAGATTGGGCTACCTTACTGCACTTTTGTTACTACTATCGTTACTTGCTCGTTACAAATTATCTTGCTATCAAACTACTTCGCTACTTACAATTTTAGCACTTGCAGACATTACCTTGCTGAAAACCACTTGTCATTTCCTTCTGCTCCTCGTTGGGTTCGAAAGTCTTACTTATCGAAAAGGATACAATTGACCACATATACTTGTGGGTCATCAAGGCTAATTTCTGGCACCATTGCCGGGGAGTGAAGCACTCTTGGTAAGTGGAAATTGGTAAGGAAACATTATTACTACATGCTGAAATTTATTGTCACTTGATACTATGGAAAACAATCCTTTGAGGGGTTTGTTCGGGATATATTCACCTTGATTTGATCCACAATTAGTTGCCCCTCAACCTACTGCACCTACTGAAAATATTGAATATGAAATTTCTTCAAGTATGTTAGAACAACTGCTACCTAATCCTTCTGCAGGAGATGGAACCGAACATCCTGATATGCACTTGATATATGTGGATGAAATTTGTAGATTGTTTAAGCTTGTAGGTTTGCTCGGAGGTGAAGCTAAGAAGAAGGTTTTCCCTTTTATCTATGAAGGAAATAACATTGACATGGTATAGGCTATGAAATGATATTGGATCTTGGAACTGGAATCGGTTGAAATTGGAATTTCATCATAAACATTATCCTATGCATCTAGTTCATTGTGATCATTATATATATAATTTTGGGCCTTGTGAAGGAGAAAGTATCACTCTAGCTTGGGGAAGGCTTAAGTCAATGTTATATTTATGCCCCAATCATGAGCTCTCAAGAGAAATTATTATTCATATTTTTTTATGCTCGGCTTTCTCGTATGATCAATCCATGCTCGATACTTCTTGTACTGGTTCTTTTATGAAGAAGACTATTGAATTCTGGTGGGATTTTTTAATTAAACGCAACTCTGAAGATTGGGAACTCGACAAAGTTAAAGAGTCAGGTATTGAACCTAAGTTTGGTTGCGTTAAATCTTTTATGAATACCGATGCTTTTCAAATGTTTAGCACTAAATATGGACTTGACTCTAAGATAGTATCCCCCTTTTATGAATCTTTTGCTACTCATGTTGATCTCCCTAAGGATAAGTGGTTTAAATATCACCCACCAATTAAAGAAGAAGTTAAAGAACCGGTAATAGCTAAATAAGAAACTATCATTTACAACGTTGATCCAGTTGTTCCCACTGCTTATATTGAAAAACCACCTTTTCCTATTAGGATGAAGGAACATGCTAAAGCTTCAATAGTGGTTAACAAAAGTTATGTTAGAACACGCAAACCATGTGAACAAATCAGACTTGAACCTAGTGTTGCTATGGTTAAAGATCTCTTAGTCGATAATATTGATGGGCATGTTATTTACTTCTGTGATGAAGCTTCTAGAATTGCCAAACCTGAAGGAAAAGATAAACGTGGACCAGTCGTTGGCATGCCTATTGTCTCAGTTAAGATAGGATATCACTGTTATCATGAGTTATGTGACCTAGGTGCTGTTGTGAGTGCTATTAATTTCTCCTTATATCAAGAAATTAAAGATGAAATAGAACTTGCTAAAATAGAAGGCATAGATATCACTATGAAGCTTGCTAATAGATATACTATATCACCAGTTCGGATTCTTACACATGTTGAAGTCTTGTGTGGGAAAATAAAATACCCTACTGATTTTCTTGTTCTTAGCTCCCCACAAGATGACTTCTGTCCCATTATTTTTGGTAGACCTTTCTTGAACACCGTCAATGCCAAAATAGATTGTGAGAAACAAACTGTCGGTCTTAGCTTTGGTGGTGAATCTCATGAATTTAATTTTTCCAAGTTTAGTAGACAACCTCATAAGAAATATTTTCCTAGTAAGGATGAAATTATTGGTCTTGCTTCTATTGTTGTGCCTCCTACTAATCCTTTGGAACAATATTTGCTAGACCATGAAAATGATTTGCATATGCGTGAAAGAAATGAAATAGATAGAATCTTTTTCGAACAACAACCTCTACTTAAACACAATTTGCCTATTGAAACTCTATGAGGTCCTCCTCCACCTAAGGGTGATACTATGTTTGAATTAAAACAATTGCCAGACACGTTGAAATATGCTTATCTTGATGAGAAAAAGATGCATCCTGTTATTATTAGTGCTAACCTTTCAGAACATGAAGAAGAAAGATTACTTAAAGTTCTAAGGAAGCACAGAGCTACTACTGGATATACTCTTCACGATCTTAAGGGCATTAGTCCCACTATATGTCAGCACAAGATTAATATGGAACCTGATGCTAAACCCATTGTTGATAACCAATGTCACGCCCAATATGCGACCCTATCCTAAAGGAACTCGAAGGTCCCACCAAGGATAGAAGTGCATATTGAAGATGCTTTTGCAAGGTGGATAACATTACATCGTACCATTACATAATAGATGGGGATAGACACAAAAGGCATACGATGCCACATGAGTACAACAACACCATACATAAGAGCAACATCTGACTACAGATGAAACACAAACAGAAACTCAAACGACATCTACCCTGCTAGCCCAGGCTGCCGACCAGGAACCTAACCCAAGATCGATGAAGAAGAAGAAGAACTCAAAACGGGCAAACACCACTCTCGCTTCATGATCATACAATTACCTGTACATGCAACTGGTGTTGTAGTAAACTGTGAGCCACGAGGACTCAGCAATCCAATTACCATGGGTATCAAGACTAGCAAAGCTTAATGGGTATGGAAAAGGATAAGTGGTGAGGTTGCAGCAAGCGACTAAGCATGTATGGTGGCTAACTTACGATTACAAGAATGAGATGAGAAGCTACGCAAACGGTCGCAAACTAGTAATGATCAAGAAGTGATCCTGAACTACTTACATTCAAATATAACAACACCATGTTCTCTTCTCGAACTTAACCGAAGAGAGACCATCACAGTTATGCACACGGTTGGTGTATTTTAATTCGAATCTTGTGTCAAGTTGTCTACAACCGGATATTAACAAATTCCAATCTGCCACATAACCGTGGGCACGGCTCTCGAAAGTATAAACCCTGCAGGGGTGTCCCAACTTAGCCCATGAAAAGCTCATGATCCGCGGAGACAATCCTCCATCGCGGGACGTCCGATCAGACTCGGGATCCCGGTGCACAAGATGTTTTGACAATGGTAAAACTAATCCAGCAAAACCTCCCGGCGTGTCGACACCCTGCTAGTAGCCGCGCGTATCTCGTCTCATGCCACGTCCGGATGAGCAGCACGTATTGCAACCAAAAACCCCGGATCAAGGGGTGGCACCGCAAGTGACTCTGTTTGGGACCAACACCATCAGCGCTGGTCCCACCCTGTATGTAGAAAATCCTCGGGTTCGCAAGTCCCTATCCCAATTAATTATTAGGTTCAAGTATTATTATGGCAAATGTTAAAACCAATGTTGGGCCTTGCTGGAAGAGTTTTATTCAAAGCGAAACGTCGAGAGGGTCCCATACCCCTCACAGTTTTAGGGATGCAAAATCAAGGAACATAACACCGGCATGACGGAAACTAGGGCGGCAAGAGTGGAACAAAACACCAAGCATAAGGCTGAGCCTTCTACCCTTTACCAAGTATATGTGTGCATTAACTAAATAAGAGATATTGTGATATCCCAAGAATATCCATGAAATCCATGTCCCAACATGGAACAACCTGCAACTGCACCTTTTACTAGCAACACTATAAGAGGGGTTGAGAAAAGAGGTAACATAGACAAACAACGGTTCGCTAGGAAGGGTGAAAAGTTTAGATGCTAACATGGAAATTTGGGAGGCTTGATAACAAGTGGTAGGTAGCGCGACATGGCGATAGCATCGAGACAACTAGCATAGCAAAGATAGTAGTGAGATCCAAGGTGATGGTAATCTTGCCTAAAATCCCACTAGGAAGAGGAACAAGTCCATGAAGAATACAAATGGGCATAGATGAACCAAGCGTAGTCGAACGAATCCTCACGATCGCAACGAAACAGGAACTATCGAGAAGCACAACCGGAAAGAAGCAAACAATATGGTAAACACCCCACACATAAACATGACATGATGCACATCCAAGTACGATGCATGACAAATACTATATGATGCTACTCATGGCAAGAGATGATGCATACAAGAACACACATCAAAGCAAGTTTAAATGAGGCCGGAAACAACATATAACAAATCCGGTGAGTCCCCATATGCAAATTTCGAAATTGATCCAGAACTGAACAAAACATTAAGTTGAAGTTGTTAAACAACAAGTTAAAGTGCACCATGATGATCTACACGAAATTCTAGTCAAGTTCATTTAATTCAGAGCTACGGCCTAGAAGATATGAGCAAAACAAGTTAAACATGGCATTGATGCAAAATGCATTCAAACATCAAGCGAACACACTCAAAACAAGGATTCAACATGACATGAGTAAACTACATGCAATTCTAAGCAAGTTTCATATAGAGCATGCTCAAAACAGAGCAACGGGGCAACACCTACACTCCAAACAAGTTATAACAACAATCTAACCAAAACAGCAAGTAGGCACTTTGCAATCATCAAAACGACATGCTATAGGAATCCTATGAGCACAATCTTGACATGCACTTCATGTACAGATATACTTCAAATATCATTAAGGATCAGGTTCATAGGCATCAAGATTAATCCAAGATGATCAATGCAATATGCAACTTTATAACACAGGGGCATATACATGAGCAAAGTCAATATGATGGCATGTTGGAGGCATGAAACAAAGATGCTACAGCAACTCTACATAGAAACCAAGGGCATGGAATCAAAGTACACATAACATAGAGCACATACCATCAAGGTATCATATACATATGGCTCCTGGATTAGTGGGAACCAACAAGACAAATTAAATGTTGAAACAGTTCCAGCAAGTGTAGAACAACAACATTATGATAGCATGTTTGCAAGCATGGAACTAGGGTCTTATGAAGTCCAAAATTATCAAACATGGCATTTGGACAGAGAACTCATAGCATAATTCAAAACATGTAACTGGAGTATCTCCAAAAGAGGCATGGGTTAACTATTAACAAGCTCACAACATGGCATCATGAAGTTATTACAAAACTGGAACAACATATAGGCATGTTCATGGCAATGACAACACATGCTACAGGACGTATATAGGGCATCAAAAGGCATCGAATGATATAGCATAACATGGAATACAAAACACGTCAACTAAGAATCTCCAGATTATGCATGGATTAAATGATAGCATCAAGAAAACATGGCATCATGATATTGCAGATTCAGACTTGACAGAACATTAACAACAACTAGCCCACTTCACAAGCTTGATGCACTCACTACAGGGCATATCAAAATACATGGATTGCACCACACCAAAGATGACATAATTATGCTCCTAAACATGTTGACATGATGCTCAAAAGAAAGTCACATAGAAAGATATAAAAATGACAAGTTACAACAGTTTTCAGCAATTAACATTAGCAAGCACTTTTGCAACAGAGATTAACATGTCAAGATGCATCCTAACACGAATGCAAAGCACACCACATGTAGAGCACGAAGAGCAGAACATTAGCATATCAAGATCATTACCATAGGATCAACAGGGACAAGATTACACTATTCACAAGATGCATACATGATGTTAACAAGCATCAGATTTCAGGAGTTTATATCACTTAGCATATTTGCAACGAATATTATGGCATTAAGATGAATACTAACATGAATTCAAATGTAGCCATCATGTAGAGCGTCACGAGATGAACATTTCGATATATCATACACCCAAAACGGAGCAATATGCATGGAGATATGAGGTGATGAACATGCTCACATAATATCATAAATCAGGGGGACAAGCAAAAAACAGATGAGCGTAATATACTATAACACGCGTCAGGCGGGCTTTAGCATGAGGCTCACCATGGGAGCTCGGCCAAGGAAGGGAAGAGGAGCAGGCCAGGGAAGACGGGCTGCAGCGAGCCGGCGCGCTGGGCCAGGGTGCGAGGTGGCCCACGTGGGGTTGACGCGGGCGGCGGCGCAGGGGGTCGTGGTCGAGGAGGACCCCGTCGGTGGCGATGGAGGAGGGAGCTCCGGCGGGGACGTCGCGGATCGGGGCGGCGGCTACCGGATCCGGACGCGGAAGGCACTGGCGGTGCTCTAGAGGCACGAGCGGGGTGACGGCGGCGGCGCGGAACGAGGTGGTGGTGGCAGAGATGTGGTCCGGCGAGGTAGCGGTGGTGCAGCGGCGTGGTTCGATGGAGGAGGGTGGCGGCCGGAGTCGGGGACGTGCGGTGGTGGGTGGCGGAGCTGCGGGGCTCGGGCGCTGGTGCCGGGGTTGGCGGCGGCGGCGGCGGTTCGGGCTGGGAGGGCCCCTCCTGGACCCGGCGGCCCGCGGGGGTGGAGGCGCGGCAAAGTGGGGCGCCTGGGTGACGTGTCGCATGGTGATTGGCGGGGTTCGGTGGCTAGCGCTGAGGTGGTGGCGCGGGATTGGTTGCGGAGGCATGGCCGGCGGACGTGTCCGACGCGGTGGATGTGTCTGGCGGCGCGAGGATGAAGAAGACTAGGGTTTGCACCGCGAATTTCGACGGAGGGACTTATTTATAGGTAGAGGGAGCTAGGAGAGTCCAAATGAGGTGCGGTTTTCGCCCACACGATCGTGATCCAACGACGGAGAGAAAGGAGAGGGTTTGGATAGTCTATTGGGCTGTTGTGAAGGGGCGATGGACTACAAAGGGAGAGGGGTTTCGGTTAACTCGGTTAACCGTTGGGGCATCAAACGACCTCCAAACGGAACGAAATGTGATAGGCAGTCTACCAAGGCCACTCGGCAAATCTCGACCCATTCCTACAACGTTTTTCTCCCGCTCACGAAAAAAGGTCTGAGAGGGGCGACGGGTGCATGTGGGAGTGTCAGATGACGAAATGGACAACGGAGAAAGAGACCGTATGCAAGTTTTAAAAAACATGATGATGCAATGCACATGATGACATGTCAAGATGCAACACGCAAGCAAATGACAAGGCAACAACAAAGAATGACTGGAAGACACCTAGGGCATCGGATTCGGGGTGTTACAACTAACGCCGTTTAAATCCGAAAATGAAGGAGTTGGTAAGAACGAAAATATCGTAACTTCTGGAAGTAGGTATAATCTATCCTATAGTTGATAGTAGATGGGTAAGTCATGTTCATTGTGTCCCTAAGAAGGGAGGTATTACTATTGTTTCTAATGATAAGAATGATCTAATTGCACAAAGAATTGTCATAGGCTATAGGATGGTAATTGATTATAGGAAATTAAACAAAGAAACTAGAAAAGATCATTACCCTCTGCCTTTTATTGATCGAATGTTAGAAAGATTATCTAAGCACACACATTTCTGCTTTCTTGATGGATACTATGGCTTTTCACAAATACCTGTTTTACAATCTGATCAAGAAAAGACCACTTTTACTTGACCTTTTGGAACTTTTGCTTATAGACATATGCCTTTTGGTATATGTAATGCACTTGGTACGTTTCAAAGATGTATCACTAATATATTCTCTGCTTTTTGTGAAAAGATTGTTGAGGTTTTCATGGATGACTTTTCTGATTACGGGAAGTCTTTTGATGACTATTTACGCAATCTTGATCAAGTTTTTTCTGAGATGTGAATAAACAAATATTGTCTTGAATTGGGAGAAGTGCCACTTTATGGTTAACGAATGTATTGTTTTCGGCCATAAAATTTCTGAAAGTGGCATTTGGGTGGACAAAGCCAAGGTTGATGCAATTGAGAAAATGATATGTCCTAAAGATATCAAAGGTATTCGTAGTTTCCTTGGTCCTGCTGGTTTCTATAGGAGGTTTATCAAAGACTTTTCTATAATTTCTCGGCCTCTTATGAATCTTTTGCAAAAGAATATTCCTTTTGTATTTGATGATGATTGTTTGGAAGCCTTTGAAACACTAAAGAAAGCCTTAATTACTGCACCTGTTGTTCAACCACTTGATTGGAACTTGCCTTTTGGGATTATGTGTGATGCTAGTGATTATATCGTTGGTGATGTTCTAGGACAAAGAGTTGATAAGAAACTGAATGTTATTCATTATGCTAGTAAAACTCTAGACAGTGCTCAATGAAATTATGCTACTACTGAAAAACAATTCTTAGCAGTGGTGTTTTCTTGTGATAAATTTAGATCTTACATTGTTGATTCAAGTAATTGTTCACACTGATCATGCTGCTATAAAATATCTTATGGAAAAGAAAGATGATAAACCTAGACTCATTAGGTGGGTTCTTCCGCTACAAGAATTTGATTTGCATATCACTGATAGGAAATGAGCAGAGAACCCCATAGCTGATAACTTGTCTAGGCTTGAAAATATTCTTGATGACCCACAACCTACTAATGATAGCTTCCTTAATTAGCTGCGATAAATGTTTCTAATTGTACACCTTGGTATGCTGATTGTGCTAATAATATTGTTGCTAAATACATACCACCTAGCTTCACATACAAACAAAAGAAAAAATTCTTCTATGAATAAAGACATTACTTTTGGGATGACCCACATCTTTATAAAGAAGGAGTAGATGGTATTATTAGACATTGTGTACCTGAGCATGAACAGGAACAAATCCTATGGAAATGTCACTCTGAAGCTTATGGAGGACATCACGCGGGAGACAGAACCGCTCATAAGGTATTGCAATCGGGTTTTTATTAGCATACTCTTTCCAAGGATGCCCGTAAGTTTGTCTCGTCTTGTGATGAATGCCAAAGAATAGGTAATATCGGTAAGTGTTGAGACATGCCTATGAATTATTCACTTGCTGTTGAACAATTTGATGTTTGGGGATTTGATTTCATAGGACATTTTCCTTCCTCTAATGGATACACACATATTTTGGTTGTTGTTGATTATGTTACTAAGTGGGTAGAAGCTATTCCAACCAGTAGTGCTGATCACAACACCTCTATTAAAATGCTTAAGGAAGTTATTTTCCCAAGGTTTGGAGTCCCTAGATATTTAATGATTGATGGTGTTTCACATTCGATTCATGGTACTTTCCGTAAAATGCGTGCTAAGTATGATGTTAACCATAGAATTGCATCAACTTATCATTCTCAGTCTAGTGGTCAAGTTGAACTTAGCAATGGAGAAATAAAAGTAATCTTGCAAAAGACTGTCAATAGGTCCCGAAAGAATTGGTCTAAGAAATTAGATGATGCACTTTGGGCTTATAGAAGAGCTTACAAAAATCTTGAGTTAGAACACAAAGCATATTGGGCAATTATAGAACTCAATTATGAATTCAAACTTGCTGGTGAAAAGAGGCTATTTGATATTGCTCATTAGATGAATGGAGAACCCAGGCTTATGAAAATGCAAAGTTATTCAAATAAAAATTTGAAAGATGGCATGACAAAAGAATCCAAAAGCGTGAGTTCAAAGTTGGAGAATATGTTCTTTTGTACAACTCTCATTTTAGATTCTTTGCAGGAAAGCTCCTCTCCAAATGTGAAGGACCCTATGTCATCGAGGAGGTCTATCGATCCAGAGCTATTAAAATAAATAGTGCCGAAGGTACTAACCCGAAGGTTGTCAATGGGCAACAAATAAAACACTATATCTTAGGTATGCCCATTAATGTTGAGAGAAATATTATCCAAACTTTGACACCAGAAGAACACATAAAGGAAACCTTCTGGAACACTCCAGAATCATGAAAAAAAGGGAGGTACGTGATACGGTAAGTAAACTGATTCCGAAAAATCCGCAAAAATATTTTTTGTCAGTTTTGGAATATTTACAAAATTAGGAAATTAAGAAACTTCCAGGAAAGTGACCCTGCTTGGCACGATACACAAGGGCATGTCGGGCATGCCTGGCGCGCCCAGGTGGGTTGTGCCCACATCAGGAACTTTCCGGACTCCTTTTTCTCCCGTTCTGTTGACCTCCGTATCGCGGAGAAATCTCCTATTTTCTTTTCTTGCTGTTTAGTGTCAGATCCAATCGATCATGGCCACTTCAATCTCACCCAAGGACAGGTTCTTTGACAACGGCATCAACTCATATCTACGGGAGCTGATGCAGCACCCTCAACCTGTCAAGATGTGTCATGGGATGCTGCACATCCATGATGTGCAAGGACCCAAGGCGACTGGATCCATGGAGGCCATCTTGAAGCTATGGAGTAGGACATCTTCAAGTGCAAGGCGATGGCGGAAGATGGACTTAATGCCAATCACCTCATTATCTCGGACTACACCCGTGATCTCAAGGTGGATGCCAAGCCCATAAAGGACATCATCTTCTTCCTCGATGAGCAATTAACTTCCTCCATAGCCAGATCGATGACCTTTCAAAGCCAAGTCTTTGAATATGAGGCAAGGTTTAAAGGTATGAGTTTGGCTGCAAGTTGCAGGATCCGGGAGACTCACTCCTCCTCTTATGATGGTGAGCTTCTGCCATGGAAACCCGAGGACAAGAAACCTTGTACTTCATCACCACCACCACCTTCTTCACCACCAAAAGAAAACTGAGCAGCAGGTATGGGCAATCCCCTTGGCTTCCGCCAAGCTTGGGGAGGTGCCCCTGTATCGTATCATCCCCACTATCTTTTGCCTTTACTTTCTTAGTTCGATCCATGGTTATCTTTTGCTATTAGCTGAATAAAAGTTTAGTTCGATCCTTTCTTTTTGTGAGTTTGCTTAGTGATCAATCCATGTAATTGTGTGCGAGATATATAATAAAGTTTAATTTGAGTTTTGCCTTCTTTACTTTCTTGTTGCAATAAAAAGAAAAGAAATAAATGAAAAAGATCATATGCTAATCTTATGGTAAGAGATTACATTACACAGGGAAAAGTATAAGTAGAAAATTTTATTGTGGATTGACAAACATAGCATTTTTCAATGATGCAACCCATGAAAGAATTAATAAGGGAAGAGAAGATTCGCATATAAATATACTATCATGGAAATCTTTTATGATTGTGAGCACCCATCAAAATATTATATGCCAAAATTGTTTACGTTGGACAAGGAAGACAACTTAATGATTTATGTTTGTTCATATTCACATAGAAGTTATATTGTCGATCCTTCAACATGTGATGCTTGCCCCTATCTTTGCCAGCCAAAAACTCCGCACTAAGTAGAGATACTACTTGTGCATCCAAAACCCTTACACCCTATCTTGTTTGAGAGTCCACCACACCTACCTATGGATTGAGTAAGATCCTTCAAGTAAGTTGTCATCGGTGCAAAAAGGGCAATGAAAATTGCTTCTAAAAGTGTGAGATCATTTAGTGTAAGGAACAATTGAGCGTTGTACAAACTTGTGATGGTGAAGAATAAAAGTGACAGACTTCATAATAAAGGTTGCCATCACAAGGGGCAATATAACGTAACGTTCTCTTGCACTAAGGGGTTGAGCATACAAACAAAAAGCCATGGCAACCTCTGCTTCCCTCTGCGAAGGGCCTATCTGTTACTTTCATGTATTTATTTTCATGCAAGAGTCAAAGTTTTTCTCTCTATTTTTTTTATTTTTCTCCCTTGGCAAGCATCATGTGGTGAGGAAAGATCTAGGCACATATATCCAGTTGAATATGGGTAGCATGATGTAACACCCTGGATTTTGCCCCTTTTTTTCTGATGATTTTCTTGGATTTCTTGATTTGATTTACTTTTCTGTGGCTATGTGGTTCCAAAACTTGGGAAGATCATGTCTTCCTAGGTTTTATTGTGGCTTGTCATCGTCATTATCATCTTTAGATCATGTCCTTTTCATCCTAGCCCAAATCCCAATATTCTTTTATTGGGAATTTTCCTTTTCTATTAAAGGAATTATCCTTTTAGCCCTAGGTTGTGAAGCAACCCATATTTCTGTCACTCCAAAAATTCCCAAATAATTCTCATAAATTGTTTGGGTCCTATCTTGCTCAAATATGGCAAAACTTTTCATTGCCATGTTCAAAAATCATCCTCCAATAATTATTTTAATGTTCTGCCCTAAATGGCACTTTACAAAGCAAGTGCTATGTATCTTTGCCCAATTGACCCCAAACTTTTTGGACATCTTTTCATGTCCATATCATTGCCCTGTGCAAAAATTCTACTTCATTTCTTGATGAAGAGCGAACCTCGATGCGAGGGTCGATCCGTTGTTGGCCCGATCTTTCACGGCACAAAACTCCATCGCAGCAAGAACAAGTCGTGGGTTTACAAAGATGTTCGCAAATTCCACGGAAACAACACGCCAACCCCTCAATCCGAAGGAATAACATGGATGAACCGTATAGGCTCAGCTTGTAACCCCCTATGCGTCGTGTCGCAGGAACTCACAGCCAGTATAGATTTTTGACAAGAATTCTTTAAACTCGATAATGACCGACGGCCGAAACACATGTAGTGTCTAATTCATCATAACATAATCTATCTATTACATGGCCGTACCTAGGCTTTTATACTAGCCGGACCATCTAAAGAAACTTGACATCCAAGGAAAATCCTATCTCTACTCTCACGGCTAAAAACTAAATAAAACAACTCCACGACTTTGCTTAAATATAACTATAGGACTCTTAAGAAAATTGCCTTTTATATCTCGGCTGTTTTTATTTCCTAAGCAAACCATGACACGGTACATGTGTGTCATCTTCACAAAATAAGCTGATGGTGGGCTCCATCTGGTTTCCTTTAACGTGAGCTGTTTGATCCCTCGAAACTTCGACGAATATGCTTCTTTCTCGGGTGGCCGTGCCTGATGAAAGTAGTAGTCGACCAGGACTCTTCTCTGGCTGTTAGCAGCGACCAAAACTCCTGCCTCATGGATACACGTACTCCTTCTAATCTCTGTCTGCTCAAACTGATCGAAAGTGCTAGCGTATGAGCATTTTCTTGCATGCACGTACATGCACATCTCCCAAGGTAATGCATGCACGATCAACTTTCTCTTTTCCTCTTTGTTACGTGAGTGCATCTCTATCATATGCATGCATGTAACTTTCATAGGGGAAACATTCTGAGTGACCTGAATAACTACTGGATTAATATTGCTGGTTATATCATCCTCCCTCTCTTCAAGCGAAACCGGCCTCGGTTTCGAGTCAGTCTCTATAGCAACAACATATTCTGCGGACTGAACTTGCGCCGAATTTTTTTCTGCAGGTTTGACTTCCTTCTTTGCTTCTTCTTGTTCCTTTATCTTCTGAAGTCGTTCTTTCCTCCAAGTCTTGAAAAACTTCTTCTCAATGGCCACAAGAACATATTTTGTATCCCGTTTGATAGTGTATGTTCTGACGAGATAGTCATATGTAGCATTGTTTTTCTTGTACCATGGCTCTCCCAACAGCATATGACACGAAACCATCGGTACAGGAATTATGTCGCACAAAACTTCACAAAAAAAATTGCCGACTGAAAATAGTACCGTAGTTTGGTGCGTAATGTCGATCTTGTCATAGCACCTCCTCAGTGAGTACGATCGTGGATGTGGTGTCATTGATAGCGCCAGCTTTTCCACCATATGATGCCGACCGCATTTATCAAACTGCCATGGTCGATCGTTGTGGCGCAAACTTTCTCTCCCACTTTACAGTAGGTGCGAAAAAGTTTAGCACCATAACCCTTCTCCTCCAGCAAAAAATCGACGGAGAGCCTCCAGTAGCTCCTTAGTGACGGCGCGCTGGCAGTATCCTCTGAAATGCCATGGAGAAACGCCGGTGCTCTGATACCACTTGATGAAGAGCGAACCTCGATGTGAGGGTCAATCCGTTGTTGGCCTGATCTTTCACGGCACAAAACTCCATCGCAGAAAGAACAAGTTGCGGGTTTATGAAGATGTTCATAAATTCCATGGAAACAACACGCCAACCCCTCAATCCGAAGGAATAACATGGACAAACCGTATGGGCTCAGCTTGTAATCCCCTACGCGTCGCGTCGCAGGAACTCACAGCCAGTAGACATTTTTGACAAGAATTCTCTAAACTCGATAATGACCGATGGCCGAAACACATGCAGTGTCTAATTCATCATAACATAATATATCTATTACATGGCCGTACCTAGGCTTTTATACCAGCCGGACCATCTAAAGAAACTTGACATCCAAGGAAAATCCTATCTCTAATCTCACGGCTAAAAACTAAATAAAACAACTCCACGACTTTGCTTAAATATAACTATAGGACTCTTAAGAACATTGCCTTTTACATCTCGGCTGTTTTTATTTCCTAAGCAAACCATGACACGTACATGTGTGTCATCTTCACAAAATAAGCTGATGGTGGGCCCCATCCGGTTTCCTTTAACGTGAGCTGTTTGATCCCTCGAAACATCGACGAATATGCTTCTTTCTTGGGTGGTCGTGCCTGATGAAAGTAGTAGTCGACCGAGACTCTTCTCTGGCTGTTAGCAGCGACCAAAACTCCTGCCTCATGGATACACGTACTCCTTCTAATCTCTGTCTGCTCAAACTGATCAAAAGTGCTAGCGTATGAGCATTTTCTTGCATGCACGTACATGCATATCTCCCAAGGTAATGCATGCACGATCAACTTTCTCTTTTCCTCTTTGTTACGTGAGTGCATCTCTATCATATGCATGCATATAACTTTCATACGGGAAACATTCTGAGTGACCTGAATAACTACTGGATTAATATTGCTGGTTATATCATTTCTTAGTAAATATTCCTGAGCAATTTTTCAAAGTTCATGTCCGAGGGATACCGTTGTGAACGAAGTACTAGGTAGGCATATCCAAATGAGTTGAAATTTTGCAAGGTCCTTCATATGATCAAATCATCACTCTACATCTAATTTGAGCTCATGTAACCTTTCTATGTGAGCACAGCTCCAAATCTTTGTTTCTGGTCAGATTTTCAGTTTGTGACACAAATATATTTTATATTGCTTCATTTAAGCTGCAAATTTTCCAGGGCATTCTCCTATCCATATAAACTCGCTCCACCAAGTTTTGGCTCAATCCATTTCTGCATTTGCCCTGTGCAATTTTTGCAAATTTTTGACCAGAGAGATACTTTGTGAAGCAAGTACTATTTTTGTTCATCCAAATGGCATGAAACTTTTTGGGCATCTCCAAATCCTCAAATCATTGGGCCATGCCCAATTTCAGCTCAACTTGCCTCTTCATGTGAGTGCAACTTCATCATCCCCAAATTTGACCATTTTAGCACTTTCTATAGCAACCACCCTCTAGACTCCTCTTAAGCTGATTTTTTGTGATCAAAGTCACCTTAGTGTGTTATAAGCACTAGACAAATCAGTTCCTTCGTTGCCATGTTTTTGTCCCCTTTGTGCAGCACAAGCAGGTTGCTGCCGATATGTTTTGGCTCCTCCTGCTTTTCTCTTCATTGCCCCTGAACCAACTTGTTGCCTCGTTTAGACTCAGGGCACTAAGGTAAATGCACTCGACATTGTCGGTTCGACCAGAACATGTCGGGTATGCCAGCTCATGCAGTGACCACGGGGTGCATCAGCCAAAACCGTGCTCTGGCACGTTGTTGCCCCGGTTCCCATCGTTTCCCCCCTCGCCTCGACGCCAAACCTTGTCTAGTAGCTTGCCCGTGCTCGACAGCATCAACCTGCATCGCTGCCCCACCCTGAGTCGCTATCGTCACTACAAAAGAAAGACACATCCATGACATTTTGGGCCGGACGAAACTTTTTTCTGTCGTAAACATGACACTTCTATGACAATAATTGTGACAAAACCCGGTATCATCATAGATGTGGTGGGCTCCTACTTCTATGACAAAAAATCATGACAGAAAATGGGCTTTTTGTCCTGGGTGGGCCGGAGACGGAGCTGCATGACATTCTTTGGGCCGTCCATGACGGAAAAAATCATGGTGGAAGCGAGGGCGAGGAAAATTTCGGGGAGTTCCCGGTTACGGTGGGTGGTCGGGGGCCGAGTGATGCGCGTTTCTCTCCTACACATATGCGCGTGTGTGTGAGGCGTTGGCTCTAACTGAACCCGAGCGAGATGTTGGGCTCTAACTGAACCCGAGCGATTGCGCTGCAGGCTACGCGTTACTGAACCTGAGCGATTGATCGATGGCTATTAACTGAACCTGATCGAGCGATTCCTTTGCTACTTCTGCTAAATGAAGTCGATAAATGATGCATATCTGAATGAACAGTGAGTGGTGGCGTTGCCTCTGGATGAACAGGACCACGCGGTGTGGAGGGCTGGATGAACAGGATGACCCCGTGGAGGGCTAGATGAACAGTAGACGGTGAAGGGGTGCCCGGGTAGGGGTGGTTGAACAGTAGCCGGTGGAGTAGAGCGCGGTGAAGACCGGATGAACAGGAGCCCGTGGAGGCTAGACGAGGTCGACGGTAGCCCGTGGAGGATGGAGGAGGTCGACGGTGGAGATGAACAGTATCTCGTGGAGTCCCGTTTTGCGGTACGCCACACCCCTCCCGATGAACAGGACCCCTGTTTCGACCGTAGCGCTCCAACACAAGTCTGTTTCGTCCGTTTTGTGGTACACCACACCCCTCCCGATCAACAGGACCCTTGTTTCGACCGTAGCGCTCCAACACAAGTCCGTTTTGTCTGTTTTGCGGTACGCCACACCCCTCCCAATCAACAGGACCCCCTTTTCGGTCGTAGGAGATCCGTTTCCTCCGTTTTGCGGTATGCCAGACCCCTCCCGATGAACAGGATACCATTTCGAACATGGCCGGTCGAACACAAGGCCGTTTCCTCCATTCTGCGGTACGCCAGGCCTCGTTTCCATCGCCTGTTCCGTCCAAGCCGGTTGGCTCCCACGCGTTCTGTTGCCTCCCGATGAACACGACACATACCGTTGCCTCCCCATGAACACGACGCATTCCGTTGCCTCCCCATGAACACGATGACGACATTGTTTCTCCGTTCTAACCCAGCCATGTACACGAGCCCTGGTCGTATGTATGCACGAGTAGGCGTTCGAGACCCCGCCCGTATGTACGTACGTGGCCGTATTTTCTTTCTTGCATCCTGGCCGTTGTACGTACGTGTACGTGCTACATGCGCACCTCTACTACCACACGTACACGCCTCTACTATGACACGTGCGTGCGTCTACATCCACCAGTATGTACGTACACCTTCGCGACCAGAATGACAACGCTACTTACGCTTCGACCAGGCGGGTTCCGACTGTCAGGCAGTTCCTTGGGTACTAAGATGTAGCTGGTGGGTCCCAGCAGTCAGGGGGGCGAATCGTTTTTTTGGCCCAGACGCACTTCCTTGCGTGTGAAGGTGTAGCTGGTGGGTCCCAGCAGTCAGGGGGGAAATGTTTTTTCAGGAAATACGGTGGCCCGTCCGGTGGGTCCCTGCTGTTAGGTGGAGGAATAATTATTTTGCGCGTTATAAGGAGGCACTTCCTTGCGGCCATCATGGACCCAGCTGTCAGCCTCTCCACGCATATTACTCTTCCAATGGAAGTTGGTCATTGACCACATTGACCACGCCGTGCCGAGAGCACCACGGCGGTGGACGATGGAGAGGCCTAGGAAGGGGACGACGCGGAGCCGGGGAAGACGCAGCAGTGGATGCCCACGCGAAGAGGAGTACGAGGGTTCACTGGTTCGGCTGCGGTGTGAGGTTCCCGTCGCCATAAAATAACAGGGGGTGTGGGTGAGTAGAGGGATGGCTTGGCCAGCAGTGGGAGTAGTAGGGGGCTGTGAGGCCTCCGTGGCATCACAGCCGGCCACGGGAGGCAGGAGCATGCGGCACGACCGGCGCTTCTTTGGGCGGCTGGAGCACGAAGACCAGAGGTTGAAGAAGCACTACGGCCGTTGGATGGACATTGTACGGTCATTGGAGCTAGAATCGTTCATATTGACTAAGTTGACTAAGCCCTCTATCCCGGTAAACTTAGTAGGCCCACAAGTCAGCCTCCCACCAAGGTGAGTCCCAGCTAGCAGGGGGACTATTCATTTTTTTGTGCATAATAAGGAGGCAATTCCGGTGGGTCCGAGCTGACAGCGGGGGGAACAATTTTTTTCAGGAAATACAAAGGCCCTTCCGGTGGGTCCCAGCTATCAGGTGGAGGAATCATTATTTTGCGTGTAATAAGGAGGCATTTCCCTATGTGGGCCCCTACTGTCAGCCTCTTCCGATGGTTGTTGTTTGTTGACCATGTTGACCTCGCCGCACCGAGAGCACAAACGCGATGGATGAGGGCGAGGCCCAGGAAGATAACCACCCAGAGCCGACGAAGCCACCGCAGCGGATGGCCACGCTGAGGGGAGTACAAGCGCTGACTGGTCGGCTGCGGGGTGAGGCTGATGTCGCCGGAAAATAACAGGATGTGTGGGTGGTTAGAGGGATGGCCTGGCGGCAACACAACCAACCATGGGAGGAGGGAGCATGCAGTCGCGCCGGCGCTGGTTTGGGCGGCTGGAGCAGGAAGATCAGAGATTGAAGAAGCACAGTGGCCGATGGACGGACATCCAACAATCACTGCTGTGTGTTGACTAAGTTAACAAAGCCTTGCGTACGCGTCAAAAAAAATTAGGACAGTGTAATCGTCAACCTAGTAGGCCTAGAAGTCAGCCTCCAAATCTCTGGAAAACAGCATACAACCCATTAGCCATTATTTTCAATAATTTACAGCCCATTTGCTAATTCTTAAGGATATTTGAAGCCCATATTCTTTTTATTAGGATTACAAACCATATATTCTGGGCACTGCTAAAAAATTCAACGAAATTTTGCATAATTTGGTGTGGTCCGAACTCTTTTAATCATGAAATTTCGAGTCATGTGAAAAATAATTTTCAAAAAATTATATCAAAATAAAATTAAAAAACATTTCTCCGCGAAAAAATGAATGAAATTAAGAATCTTAACTAGCAAGATGCCCGCTCGTTGCACGGAACATGAAGATGCATTTGTATGCGTAGTTTATCTTGTGGGAGAAAAGATGATATTTTAATGTAATTGCAAGTTGGCTTTGGTTTTTATAAGAGTAGAGAGTAGAGAAATCCTGGAAAAAAAGATATTTTAATGCAATTGCCAGTTGGCTTTGGTTTAAAAATTTACATCCCATTTATTACAACTTATAGCCCGTTTTCTAGGGAAGCCCATTTCTTACTACTTACATCCCTCCTCGTCTTGAAAGATTTGCAGCCCAGCAGGGCTGAGAAAAGCAAGTAGGCCTCGGTTTTGGTATTCTCCAAAAAAAAGAACTGGGCTAGCCAATTTCAAAAAGAAAAATATATCAACTGGGCTCGTCATGTGCTTAATAAAAGCGTAAGCGTGGGCTAGACGGGCCACAGCCCCCGCACAGCGCGCAGTTGACCTCCGTCTCTGAAACTGAAAAACAACTGGGCGAGCTGCTGGGTCCCTATTGTTATCCGCTCGTTGTGTAATTTTCTCGTTTATGGACTACATTGACAATGGCGTGGGACCTAGATGTCAAACAATTAGGAGGAAGTATTTTTTTGGCTTGCAATAACGAGGCACCTGCTTGCGATAGGGTCCCTACTGTCAGCCTCTCCACATACAGTCATCTCCTGATTCCTCTTGGTTGTTGACCATGTTGATAATGCCAGACGGCGGTGGGCGCAGCGAGCGAACCAAGGCGGAGAATGACAGCAAGGCCACGGACGGGAATGAACAACAGCCATGGAAGATGCGGAAGTGTAGTGGCAGGTGGAGGGGAGTACGAGGGCAACAACATGCAAGTCAAGCATACAAATGGTACAAAAAGTCCAAGGATTAATTTTTCATCAAATTTTTAGACAAAACCCAGATTGAACATGACAGTAACATCTAACCCAACCACTCTTTTTTGCAGTCACAAACAAATGGATCGGTCTGGTCCATAAAATCAACATCCTTTCCAAAAAAAATTATTTCAGGATATCTACAACTTGATGTAAATAGAAGCCGAGCACATTTAGAAGCCCATTTGTCCACCTAAAACTTCTTTTTTTGCTGTTCAACATGTTCATCCGTGAGGAATCTCTTGCTATAAAAATTAAGCCTCATGGACAATAGTAACCTCGCATTCAACAGGAAGAATGTGACAAAGCTTCTGTTTGCCTGGTTGGATGCATATCGTCCCATCGTTATTGTCCTCAAACGAATGTCATGAGAAATAAGAAAATCCTTGTGCTTATTATGGCAATGATTGGTTATATGTTTTTCTCCATGTGGTTCTGCCTAAGTAGACATGAAGATTGAAAACAGTTAAGGTCTGAAAAAAGAGTATGTCGAAAGAACGACAACTGAATAGTTAATTCTAGTACAATATATACGGGCTTTCAATGTGCATGAAATCATCACCTCTATGTATAAATTCTCCAGAGATCGAAAGCATCGCAGCAAGCCAATAATTATGTCCAGATCAAAACAATACATTCTGATATATATGATCTTGACAGAATCCAGCAGCATTGATAGGCTATCAATGGACGAACTCTTCATTGAGCATATAACATAGTATTAGTACCCAAAATGTACTCCAAGATGATATAAAACTTATGCGCACAAATGAAAAATGCAGCATATGATTACAAATGTGTAGATGATAATATACGGTACTTGAAAAAGTGAGGAGCCAAACACCAACTCCTTGTGATTATTAAACGGGTCACGAATTACACCCAAGGTCTCCAGTTTGGGCGCAGAGACGACAGTTATTTCTAAAGGTGTATAAAAATTATAAAGGAGCAACCTTTCAAGTGAAGGGGCATCTTCGATGATGAGCTGTTCTACTTTAAAACAAATTCCAATGCTTTTAAGGTGAGGCGACTTTATTTGGAGACAACTGATACCGATTTCTAATCCCAAAACAATCAGCAAGCGCTCTAGGGTAGGGCAACTGGAGTGGATGATGCTGTGCAGTGAGGCCTCTGACAGATAAGCCACCACAAGCGGAAGTTTTTTTAGCAATGGGAGTCGAAGCATTTGTACCAGATCGTCTGTAGATGGCACCGGGCGAAGGTGGCCGTGTGGAGACAGGAGGAAAACTTCGAGATGGACAACGGTGGTGTGGGCACGAATTCTTGGTATGTTCGTGGTATGAAACTTTCGTGATAATGGTAGAACTCAAACTACTGGAGTTTTCTGAATTCAGGGGTTGTCAGCCAAGCGTCCACCTTGCTGGGTATGGACAGCAGGTAGCTTGTCGGGATGTAGAGGCATTGAACGGGGCCCTGCTGGTGAGAAGAGACAATGGCTCTAAGGAGATCAAATTCCGGAAGGACAGATATCTGACGACAATTGAGATTGATGGGCGCGATCCGCCATAGAGGGCGCCACCGAGTTGAGAGGACTTGTGTGCGGCAGCAATCCTTGCTGGGGAGAAGCGAGATGATCTCCTCAAGGATGACGCCCGGGAGATCGCTGATGCGGTCCACCAGAGATTTTGCCAGTTCCTCAGATCCGGGTGGGGGGGGGTCTCTGCGCTTCTCCCCGCGCTATCGGGTGTGGGATCTACAACCGGCGTCGCCGCTGGTGGGAGCCTCATCTTCTTGGCGCTGGGGCCAGCCGGCTCCATTTTCCTTGTGGGCGTCGCGCCAAGCTCACTGGTTTGAGCAGAGTAGCCAGAGACGAGCCTAGTGGCAGTGCGACTGGGGAAGAAAGGGGGCTGGGGATTTATGTAGGAGTGGAAGAAGAGGAGCAGACGTTTTCTGTATGAGTGAAGAAGAAGGTGAGTGGGGTTTTCTGGACGAGTGAGGAAGATTGAGGAGCAGTGGGAATTGGGGGGAGACGGAAGCGGGAGAGCGAGTTGTTCGTGTTTATAATGCCCGCTGCACTAACTACTCGCTTTTTCCCAAGAACCGCTCTCGTCTTCTGTTTTGCTGCATTGGAGCTGGCGCATGGACTTGGCTGACTAGCCATGCATGCAGGATGCATGTGCCCGCCGGCCACTACATGCGCCTGGTTTGTTACTAGGCCTATTTAATAGGGTGGTTATGGAGTAAATTAAGGAGATTTATTTTCTCTGTGTGCATCCACCAAATTAGAGGATGCGGTACTGGATGCACACACTCACATTAAACTAACATTCAGAAGAACAAAAGTTCAGCATGTCTATGCATCTCAGTGATTCACCATACTATAACCAATACAAAGCTGTGAGAAGGTGTGGAAATAAAAAAAATCGGTTGATGCTTCTCTGAGTAAAGGGCCTCCCTGCACACGCATTAATTTCCTGGGCATGCTTGTTTCTTCTCAATGTTGTGAGCACTTTGAGCATGTTGGCAACTCCACACCTAGCTAGCTGCCTCATCTTGCAATTGATGCTGACACATTTGCAGCAAACACATGAGGCAATAGAGATGAATCAACATGGCTACATATTGTGCAGTTTCCCTGAAATCATATTCATTGTCCTGAATCTGAAAAGATAGGAAAACAGTAGCTATACTTAAATGGTGTTGCAAAACAGTAGCACATATCAATAGCTCGGCATGACAAAACACGATCATCTGGACGAAGGGGATACTAACCTGCCTGAGGAAAATTATATATAATTTCATAAGTCCTTGGTTGATTTCCACCTTCGGCTGCACTGCTTGTTTGCTCCTCCACACATGACAGGATCGTTCCACACTGCATTCAGCAAGTCAACGTAGGAATAAGCAAATTTCATCCTGCGGTGGTCATTGTACCTAGCTACGAATGTAGGAATACCTGGAGCACCATGAGGTTAGCTGACAGCCGGTAGATGCAGCCATATAAATTTTGTGCGGTGCTACCAAAATTGAGGTTTGTATCCCTTCCCGTTATGAGAATTCTTCTTGAAGTTGGTAGAATGTGATGGCTCGTTCTTTGCATCAAAGTTGCCTTTCCCTTGAGATATGTTCTTGTTGTTTTGGGGCTGGTTGGGCTGGAAGTTCTTCTCGTGTACCATGTGGGCACTACAAGCTCCCTCAGCGACCCGAGCACGTGTGCCTTTTGCTCTCGCCTTCTCCTCAAAATCAAGAGTGCTAATGAGATCCAAAACAGAAAACTCATGTCTCTTGTTTTTCAGAGAAGTAGCAAAATCATTCCACGAAGGTGGAAGCTTGGCAATGATGGTCCCAACAACAAATTTGTCCTGCAACACACACTTAAAGTACTCAAGTTCCTTAGAGAGTGACTATATCTCATGAGTCTGCTAAACAACAGAGCGCTCATCAGTCATCTTGTAGTCACAGAATTGCTCCATGACGTACAACTCATTGCCAGCGCCCGAGGGCCCAAACGTGGCCTCGAGCGCAGCCCACATGTCTTTGCCGCTGTCAAACGGCATATATGAATCCACAATGGAATCGTCAAGAACACTCAGCAGGGTGGCTTTGAAGAGGTTATCCATGTTCTGAAAAGCCTCCTGCTGTGTAGGATTAAGATCGCCCTCAGGCTTACCCTTAGTGGCGTCATAGCAGTACATGATCTGAAACCAATATACTTCTCTTGTGCGCCAACTTTTATATTGCACCCCCTCAAAAGCAGGCGGCTTCAAAAGTGCAGCAAAACCACTCAGAGTAAATTGCCTGTAATCAGGTTTTTGGATTGGATTGTTGAATCTATGAGAAATTTAGTACGAGATTTAATCCGAATCTGCAGTAAATAGATCATGAGGACAATTGCAAACATCAAAGTAATGATGCGGACTAAACCAGGAGGACAGAATCACATACTGTACAGCGAGAGCAGAACCGATGTGGTTGGTGTTGTCACTCATGTCGTCGATGAAGAGGTTACCCAGGTCAGGGAAGAAGGCTGTCATTGAGGAAGTCGTCGCTGGCAGCAGTCACAGGAGTGTGCTCCCCAAAACCCTGATCGCTCCTCTCCCGTACAGGATCACGAAAGGCGGGGTTCGGAGGACTGTTGTTCCTTCTCGCGCTGGAGTAGAATTGCGTGGTGGTGCTAAGATCTGGAACAGTGCGAAACCATATGATACAGCGGCGGCTAGGGTAGAGCATGTCAGGTCGGTCGTGCGAGTATAATAGTAGGCCTTTGGTCCCCAAACCCCACGTCCAAGTCAATAATAGCTCAAAAAAAGTCAATAATAACCCCATCAAGGTTTGTCTCAAAAAACGGAGTAATTAAGGCGTCCGTTAGTCGCTTTAGTATAAATACTATATCATTAATAATGGCCCCACCTTTTGTCTCGCAAAGTATGTTCTTGTACAACCGGCTACACGTTTACAATCCGCATCTCTTCTCTCTCCTTCAACTAAGCACAAATACTATATTTAAATCCTTACAACCTGCTTATGTCATCTAATTATAGTACCTGCTCTAAATTTACTCTCCACTGTGTAGTCTGAAATGCCGGGCGTGCAGCGGGAGGTGCCCTCGGTCGGCGCGCCGCTTCAACGGCGGAAGCAGTGAGAGGTCGCATCGCCCTGACTTGCCATCAATGTGGAGCGGCGGGCTCAGCTGGCACCGGGCGGGAAGCGCACGCGGGAGGGGGAGGGGTTTTTGGTGGGCCAAGAAGGTGAGAAGACAACTTGGGATCGGTCCGGACGGGGAAATATCATGTGCTCGCATACTCTGCATATGACCCTAGTCTATGTTACCACTCCCTCCTTTCCGGTTTATAGAGATGTGAGTAACATAGTAATATGTTACAGTATAAGTTACTCCCCACTATGACCAGCCTTGGCCTCTCCCAGTGCTCTGCCATGTATAGCTGCTAAGCCTGCCACGTAGGCATAAAATATTATGTGACACCAATAAACTAAGCACCTATGCATTGAAGACTTTAGTTACTAAGCCATTTAATGCACTTAGCACCTCATGTAAAGAGCATGGTTAATAGTATAGCCAACTGCTGGCTATAAGCCAATGCCATGTCATCTACAGCCCATCTTATAGTCAACATGTACAATAGTAGATCAAAAGAGTGTACTACTTTTTTATTATGTGGGCCACCTTTCATTCTCACAAAGTGCCTAGGAGCACGTGCTAGAGTTGGCTCTTCACGAAGAGCCCGCTTACCTTCTACCTCCTCTTCTATTTCCTCAAACTAAGCAGAAATATACTAGTTTATTCCTTAAGCCCGCTAACTCAACTCTATTGTACTTGCTCTAAGCACATCTGAGCACTTACTAGCACCCCCTTGACCGTGGACCTTGACGGTGTACGTCACCTTATGTGTCATAATTTTCCTCGTCATCATCTGAGTCCTAGAAGATCTCACCCACATCATCATTAGCATGCAGCCGCCTTGATAGACAACATGCGCAGAAGGAGTAGAGGCGACTGGGGATGCACCACCACCACGTCGTGGGCACTCCGTATGTGCTCGTGTGCGTGCAGCGTGCGTGTATTTCCATCGGTGATAGCTCTAAGGCCGAGGCTGCGGTCGTCTTCGTCTCCGACTAGTAGTTGAGCAACGACGGCAAACAGGTGCTGCAAGAGATGCGTATGCGCCGTTGCGTGCAAGCTTCGTCGTAGCATGATGAACCGGACGTCGCCGTAGATGGCACATGCCTCCATGCAGATGAGTGTGTGCGCATGCATGTGTTATTCACGTGCATTCTACGGCCGAGCGTGTGTGCATGCACATGTTGTGTACGTGAGTTGTGTGCTCCATGATGTGCGCGTATGTGCATCAGTTGGATCGGATGGAGTTAGAGCGTTGGCTTGTGTACATGCGTGGCTGCATGCGTCCTGTACATGCGTGGCTTGTTGCGTGGTTATCAATAATTCAATATAAACTACTCCCTCCGTTCCTATATATAAGTCTTTCTAGCCATTTACAATAGACTACAACATACGGATGTATGTATACATATTTTAGAGTGTAGATTCACTCATTTTGTTTCGTATGTAGTCCCTTATTGAAATCTCGAAAAAGACTTATATTTGGGAACAGAGGGAGTATAAAACATCTTCAACTTAGCATCCTGATGTACTGTTTCTAGTGGTTAGAGAAAAGTTCATGTTCTTTTATTTGTTTATAGGTGGTCAGGCGGCAAAAAACAGGGGAAACTCGCAAGGTTCCTTGCAGACGCTCCACCACGAGGTTCCTTGCTCCTTCTCGGTCGTCGGGAATCTATGCTCTTCAACTCTTTTCTTTTACGTGAGCTTTGTTCATCCTTTTCCCCACACGCGAGACATCTAGCATCAAGGTGCACGTGTCATTCAAGAAAATGGAGATAATCACATAAGCAGTGCGTAAGTGAGTCGTGCGGGGGGAAAAGCAGGGGGAAACCCTTTTTCGTAAGTGAGTCGTGCACTTCGATGGCACCTATGCAATATTTTTTCTCCTCGATGGCATGTGAATAGTGCACGTACTCAACGATGGAGCATGGGATGGTGGCAATGACATGGTCAGCCCTTTTTTGGAGAGAGTACATACTAAATAACTTTGATGCGTCCTGTCAACTCGCAGAACGACGAGAAGCTTGATTACGCCTTCTCCCTCACCAACACGTGTGCGGTGGCTCGCAGCACGAGGAGAAATTTTTTCTTACAAGCGATGGACGTGCAGTAGTTCATTTCGTGTCAGATTGCCAGAAGCACTACCGTAGAACCATCGACTTCCGGAAGAGGCGAAGAGCCAAGCGCAAGGTCACCTACAAACCTTAGGCTAGGCGTAGTGGTAGTAACATAAGTAGGGGTACCTCCTTTTTTATTCTAGAAACAACCACATGCGAATATCAAGGTGCTGGTTACATAGAACAAATTTCCTGGAGTCCGTGCTCAGCCCTCCTCTATCTCTCTTCTCAGCCAGCCAGTGGACGTGCGGAGCCCATCGTCTGTTTGCTCACATGCGGTCCCACATGTCAGTGAAAACGCAAGAGGACCCACTGAACCTACACATATTTCACCTCGACGTGCTGGTGATGAAAAACAAATCCAATAAAGATCTTCAGTGGCCACTTTTGGAGTTACTCAAGAGTAGTAAGATTCTATTTATAGTTTAACCCAAGATGCACATCACGTGGCTTCAAGTACCACTCTATTTTCTTGCATGACACGACCTGGATGCTGGATGTCCCACGTGTCGGCAAAAGGAGGAAGAACCCAACCAAATCTTCGGTTGTGCTCTCGGATTAGACTAGTTGTGCTAACTTAAAAATTTTATTGTGTACTCCCTCCGTTCCAAAATACTTGACTTCCATTTGTCCAAAAATGGATGTACCTATATACTAAAACATGTCTAGATATATCTATATTTTTAAAAATAGAAGGCATGTATTGTGGAACGGAGGGAGAAGAATGGATGCAAGTTTTGGTATTGGGAAGAAGAGTACATCCATATATTGATAGAGCATTGGAGTTGGCCTTAAAAGTGGGACCGCAGTTGAGGAAACCGACTATCGGCAAACCCCCACCTCGCCCGCCGCGCGATGGCTGAGTTAGAGAAACGACGAGGTTGAAGAGATCGCTCTAGCATGGACTCCAAGAAATATGGTGTCAAATGGAAGTCGTGCTGGTGGCGTGTGCCATACTCCTGGACGTGAATGCTTGTTCTGGCCGATGCCACCCTACTACTCCTACTACTTACTATATAGTACTAGTATTAAGGATTCGAGGTGCTAGTTACGTACAGCGAACACATTAACATATGGCTACAGTAAAAACACCCGCCCGACGCGCGAAGCATGTGAAGCTAGTACAAATAGTGTACTACTATTGTTGATTGGCTCATCCGATAACCTGTTGCAATGCACGTACAATTATGTATTCGGAAAATACTTTTTTGCCTCGTCGCACCACTCACTCAGAGAAGCGACTCGAAAGCCATTCATAAATTTTGTAAGTTTATCACAGGCATATCATTTTATTACATACAACAAGTCATCAACCCACATAGTCAACGAAGACACATTATAAATACTAAAGTTTGCATCACACAACAAATAACAAGCAATGAAATGAACTTAACTCAACCAATCCTCTACGTTGGAAACGCTTGCTTTGAACCACAAGTGATTCCCTGGGACGGGCCATCTATTGTCGATCTCGAGACCAACGCAGGACTGATCATCCAGGCTGAAGTGGCCTACTATATCAGTACCAGGATAGGGAACCACCCAAATGTCCGAGGTATAGACACAGTTGCTTCTCATAAATGGTACTAGTAACGTTGTGTCAACAGCAGTTGGATCGCCTTTCACCATCATCAGATAGTTTTGTCCAAGGAAGAGCGAGTTTCCTCCAAGACTATCAATTCTGTACCAGGGAGAAGGTGTGGCGCTAGCACACTAGTATCCATCCTGAATACCATGCAACGGGTGTTGGAATAGGTCCGGAGAGTGCGACCATGGGAGACAACACGTGCTCCCTCATTATTAACAAACGCAGTGCGCTATATACACAGAAGAAGAGGTGATCCATCGAAATTAGTTGCCAGGCAGCACTGAGTATATACGTTCGGCTCGTCCTCATGTTCGTGATCATCACCATCGTCATCTCCCCCTGGGTTATAAAAATTTTCAAGTATAGGTGGTGGAATGTTCACAGGACCTTGGAAACACAAGAATAAGGTTAATTAGTAAAGGGAAACTTGCTAACCCGCATGCATGTGGATGAAACAATTATAATTACTATGGAAGACAAACGTACCGAAAGTATAAGGATTCCATGCAAAAATAGTGCCACGAGTGGTGGCAGCAAACACAAGGCCCTCGTATTGATTTGCATCACAATACACATCCATGTATAGGAACTTATTTTTGAGCAATATCCATCCAGTTGAACCACGAAGGACGGCAACAAGCTTGTCAAATATAGAAACAACGTCATAGTTGTTGTAATTCCAAGAGCGGTTGGGAACTCAAAAAATTGCTATCTTCTGTAGAAGACAGTCACCATGATCGTATTTGAACGTGCGTACAATACCGGTGTGCTCAACCTCTGGGCAGTCTGCTGAGATTTTTCGAAGTGGAACCTGGTCACGAGTGTACACATTCACAAGTTCCCACTCGCAGTTGGATCCAATGTAAACAACCCAATCTCCATTTGCGCCTGCCCAATCCTTGCCCTCAAGCGATGGCATCTTAACATCATACGTATCATTATCAAGCGGCATCAACTTGCACAAGGCGAGGCCTCCGTCGTCCCCACGCCAGTAGTCATCAGGGTCACGGCGAAGAAGATAGGGGAGATCAAACCGCTCCTTGACTCTTGGGTTCCTTGTAATGATGTTATTAGTTGAGTCGAGAATGGGCTTGAATGAACCAGCATGCTAGCCAAGGTGATGACGTTGCACCGATCAATGATTTCCTCCACCACGTCATCTTTCAGATCGGGGCAAGAATAACGGGGTTGTTTCCAGCCTGTTCAATCCATGGAGAGGACGATCGAACAATGGCAGAAGGAAGGGTGAAGGGCTGAAGGAAAATGGAGGAGGGAGAGGAAGAGCACGCGACAGTAGTTCCAAATCGAGAGGGAAAGGCAAAGAGTTGGTGGATGGTTGCCAATTTGCCATGGTTCACGAAGAGGCGCCCCGGCCTACACGTCTGTTCGAAATTACTAGTAGAAAAGGACTCGTCATTGTATCACTGATATGTTGGAACGGGACCACATGTCAACGAAACATGGTGTGTAATTTCTCGTGCAAAATGCGATCTGGCCGCGTTGGCCCGAGGTGCCGCACTAGTTTTTTTTGAAAGTTTGCTGCATTAGTTATGAACCTTTTTTTTAACATGCAATCTGAATGGATAGCTCCTATGGTCATCACACGTGAGCGGATATAGTGATGGTTGATTCACCCAAGCAACTTATTACTGTGGGAACATGGGAGTACCAGCGGATTCAAGGAACAGAGAAATGATGGTTGCTTCGTCCGAGCAACTTACTGTGGCGAAGGTGTGGATCTGTGATTTGACTGCTCACTAGTCATTACTACTGCGGCACAATGACCGGGGTGAATCTTTCCCTGAAGTAGTGTTGTGCACTCAATATTGCTGCATGGCAGGTGGAGCCGGATGCAGGATGTCCAACATGTCGGCGAAACAAAGTTGAATTGTTTCTGGCATTGCTATCAATCCTTCAGGATTTGTTTGTATGTATGCATAATTTTGATGAAATTGTACTGTGATGCTATGAAGGTTTCAACTTTGGTTCCCGCAGGAAAAAAAGGTTTCAACTTAGGATTCATGTGCCTTGCCTCGAGAATATCTCGTTACAACATTCCATCAAATACAAATGAAACTACCATGGCTAATGCATCTCAATGGTTCGCAGATCAGCGCCAATATTCACATCACAACTGAAGACAAAGTTGTGAGAAGGTGTACAAATAAAGAAAAAAATGTAATTGATCGATGCTATTCGTAGGCATGGCTCCATTTCCTTGGCACGGTGTTCATTGCTTGGCAGCTAGTTTCACCCAGCTCTGTAGCCAAAAAAGAGGTGTATGAAGGACACCACAATCCGATCATTTTGTGCAGCTCCACTAAAATCGAGCGGACCATCCCTGTTTGCAAAGATATCTAGTCAGTGTGATTACAATAATAGTGGAACTAGATGATGGAACATAACACACATAAATAGAAGCTGATCACCTCTACGATCTCTCTTTAGGACTAACTTCTTGTTGGAGAAGATTAGGCACGGAGTTGGATGAGGAGGATAGCAAAACCAATCTCCCTTTCCGTAGTCCCACAAAAATGTAAAAACATTGCCCGTGTGACATTTTGGCGGAACTGCACAAAACACTGTTTAGAAAAAAGTGATTTGTGCAGTTCACCAAAAGGTCGCAATATCAACGAAGTGAAAATGGATAGCCCGGTTTGCAAAAGGAGGTCGAAAGGAAACAATTACTGCCCAATAACACGATTTGAAGACACATACGCCGGCAAAAAAGAAGCATGTTCCATGTAATAAGGGAAAGATAGCACATGGTGGTTTATCAAAAATGGTTTGAGGACGAGATTGCAAGATGGAAAGTACGCCAGCCGAGATACGATTTAAGCAAACAACTAAAGAAGATCCACATGCAGCAACGTGGGACGATGGGCAGTGGAGCAAGGCCGGAGGAAGCTGTACCCGAGGGTCATCGGGATGTTACTAGGAGGACACCGGCGGCCGGGATCTGCCCATACTGCGATAGTGAGCAAGTGGCGAAGGCCCTACTGCGCCGGAGCTTGGTCAGAGAGAACGGCGGGTACCGCAGATTGGGACGTGCTGCCTCACCACCGTCGAACAGAGAGACGATGCACATCCTCCCTTTCCGCTGGCGGACGGGATGCGGCCAGATCACTGACCAACCCTGAGAGAGAGAGAGACTACGACGGCCTTGTGTGAGATGGTGTGATGAGAGACAAACCCATTTTCCCATTTTCCCCACAGCAATCATTTTATATTCTATACGTGCCATTGAGGAATATATAACTTTATTTAATGCTAACGCGTCAAGTCGAACTTAGTTCCTTCTAGGCGTGGTACCCGACCCTCCTTTGAGTAAACAACCGCTACACGCATCAAATTATCACATGGGCTGCCTTTTCGTACAGAAACGAACTCCACCGTGTACTCGCACGGGTGTGGCCGGGAACAAGACGTGAGTACGTGCGTCCTACGTGCACTTCTTCTTTAGGTGCAGGTACGTACGTTGGTGGGTGTGAGAGAGATGGTTTGTGCGAAACAGAGGCAATGTGTTGATGATATCTCGATCAGAAAAACGTAACATATGCAATGTGTGTGAAACGGAGTCATGGACGTGAGATATTGATAGAATTGAAAACATGGATGAAGTGTGTGGCTGCGCGATCGATAAAGAGTGCCATCGAATTTGTATTTGCCCACGTCAAAGATACAACACGGCTGGCTTACTGGAATTTGAGAGGGCAGAGGTGCAGTTTTTCTCCGTGGCATGGATACCTACCTACAATGTT
>NC_041383.1:320870766-320892514 GCF_002162155.2 Triticum dicoccoides | reverse complement strand
GAT
Organism: Triticum dicoccoides; assembly: GCF_002162155.2. Taxonomy (NCBI): domain Eukaryota; kingdom Viridiplantae; phylum Streptophyta; class Magnoliopsida; order Poales; family Poaceae; genus Triticum; species Triticum dicoccoides. The sequence continues at coordinate 320,892,511 of NC_041383.1, read as the reverse complement.
TAGGGTTGGGAAAAAGACAAAGGTAGAGCGTCGGAGGGTTGGTGGTGGAGTGGCGTCTCACAAATGGTGGGAGAGGCATGCTAGACAAACGGAGGGTATGAGTGCAATATCAAAAAGAGAGGGCAGGGGATGTCTGTCTGTCTATGCACGTGCGTGTGAGAGACAGGTCGGGAGGTATTCAAGGATGATGAGGGGAGAAGATATGGTTGTGGTAAGCATACGTAACTACATAGGAAGATCAACCGTCGTGTGTCCTAGAATAGGAGAGACATAACTAGCGAGGTAAGTGTATCAGTACTGGGTGAAAACGAATTATAGTTGACCTGGCTATATGTAGGGAGATCAGTTCATATACACGCCTGCATGTGTTAGAAGCAAATAAGGTCCGGAGAGGTAGACAGGGGGAGAGGGTGTGTCTAGGAGGTGGTGCGAGAGGCCTACCATGTCGAGGGGGGAGGAGTGTGCGAGTATGTGATCAATGAAAAGAGGGGCGGGAGTGTGCACCTGCGTGGAATCGTATTGGACATAGAGGGGCGTGGACGGTGAGAAGAGAAGAGGGGAAGTATATATGTGTTTGTTGTAGGCACACTTGGCTAGAGAGGTATATCGACCGGTGTGTGTCAAAAAGAAGGAGCCGGGGGCCTACACACACCGCTGGTGGACGACCTAAAGAGAAATAATGAACGTGCGATGGAGGGGACGCTAAGGGTGGGTGAGAGGGGGCCGGGCGTGTGCATGCACGATAGAAAGTTAGCGCTAGCTAGCTACAAATAGAAGAGGATCGTGAAGGTGTAAAAGACGAACAAAGATCGTAATTCATTATAAAAAAAGTCGATACGGATACTTGAAGAAGATATCACAATGTAGAACATTGATTATAATTTGGGCTAATGTGTGGCTTTTGCAAGTCAGGTCTAAATACTTGTCATAATGTAGGGGGCGGGGCACTATACTTTGTGTGATAAACACGGTGTACGTATGGAACATGGTTTAGATTATGAATATATAGTTAGTACATCAAATGTACTATTATTTGGAATCAACATCAAGTGTATTCAAAAAATAGAATTCGAGTTCATGTAGTACACATAGTTCATATCTATCTCTATAGTAATCATGTGGTGTGTTATTAAGGTAATACACGAATGATGGTTGAAGTTGGCAACAATCATGATTGTAGATTCTTATTGAAATAAGAAACAAATTAAATTTAGTTCGAATTGCAGTGGTAGTATAGACATTTGGAATGCATTAAAATGTTGGTATGAGTAGGTTACATGCATTATACAACAAAGCGAAAAAAATTGGACATAACATGGATTCATACTCCCTCCTTCCATCTATATAGGGCGTAATGAGATTTTTAAGACCACCTTTGACTATTGACAAGATGAATAGTACATGACATGCACAATGTGAAAATTATATCATTCAAAGAAGCTTTCACAGACGAATTTAACGGTGCGCTTTGTGAGTTGCATGTCATATATTATTGCTCTCATATTTGGTCAAAGTTAGCATCGAAAAACGCATTAGGCCCGATATAGATGGAAGGAGGGAGTAGCTTTGAATTGCGAATAGTTTTATTTTTTTTTGTTTTCTTTTTAGTTGAGGGAAGTGCGAATTGATTTGGTACGTACAAGTACAATATTACTACACATTAGGCTTGTCCCTAAAGTTCAACCCACATCTTGTTATATCCCAAAAATTCAGATATCGTGCTCCAAAAACTGGCGCCTTCACAACCCGCGCCTTGCTATCCCGAAATTACAATGCGCGCGAAAACTCCCCCAGCTGCCAAATCCCGACATGTGAAATCCCCCTTCTAACCCTAAGCCGAAAGGGCCGCTAGTTCAAATCGGTGGCGGTACTTTTGTAACACACCCTACCTTTTCGACAAGCGCGTCCCTAAGTCATGCTTCACCCCCTCCCATTGCCCCCTTTTCGCCATTCAAAATCCCAGGCCACCATAACCTCTCCGCTCCAGCCGCGAAACCCCACCCTCCTCCATCCGCCACCTCACCGCTGCCCAGCCGGCGCCTCTTCCCTTATGACATCATCCACCAAAACAGCTTGACGTCCCTCGTCCACGTCCCCGAATGAGGATTCGTCGTCCATCTGGTCGTCCCGCCGGTTCAGCCGCCCCGTCCTCCACCTCCAAGGAGCTGCTCCGACGATCGCCTCGTCTATCGCGGCTCCTCCATCCCCACATCACCTCCTTAACCTGCTGCACCGGAACCACAGCATCCTCACCAACTCCTCAGACGAAGCCGAGGCCTACTCGGCGCCATCAAAGAGGTTGTACACTCATCACATCGCACCTTCTCCTTAACTCGACCTCCTGGCGATGACGGTGCTCCATCCCGCACCCCCATGGAGCGGCTACCTTGAAGTCGGCGCCGCGGGCGACATCTCCACGGTGGCTCTCCCCCAGCGCGAGGCCCCTTCGGTGGCGGCGTCCATACCAGCCAGATCTGCTGCTGCTGCTCTGGCTCTCGCTCGCTCGCTCGCGCTGCTGCTGCTGCTGCTCCGGCTCTCGCTCGATTGCTCGCTCGCCCAGCTGCTGCTGTTGCTCTCCCCCTCGCTCGTGCTGATGCTCTCCTCCGATTTAGCCACACTTCAATCAACTGAATCGACTTTTGGGTCACTCGATTTTCAGCGGTTGGGGGGGATCACCAGAGTTAAGGAAGAATCACCCGCAGCGGGGACGGGGGCTCACCAGAGAGGTACCCCACTATCTATCTTAGGGTTCAGGGTGGGCGGCGGGGGCCTAGAGGGCTGGCCGGGGCGGCGAGGCGGCGCTGGGGCCGACGGTTTGGCCGGTGGTGGATGGCGGCTCAGGGGGGTGCAGGTTGAACATGAACTGCAGGCCCTCCCTAAACTACATGTCAAGTGCCTCTTTGCTACCATTGCGTTCAGTTTCGACAGTAGCATTCAGATTCCACAGTAAATTTCAGTTTCGACAGTTAAGTTCAGAGTCAACCGTTTTTACCTCATCTGTTTAGTCAGATGGTTTTTGGTGATGTAAATTTTACATACATTTTACATCATCTATTGGAGATGCTATTAGAATCCCACTTGAGATTGATGATGTATGTCTTGTGCTGCTTCAGCCTTGACGTCTTACGGCTCACCGGAGCTGCTCCAATGACAGAACGATCCATCACAACAGAGCAGTGCCCTGGACGTCGTCTATAGATTCCTCAGATCTTCCTCCACACCTCTGACATCCACCTCTGCCTCAACTGCTTCAGCAACCAACCCAGTGATGCTGAGGTCAACACGGCTAAGGCAAAGAGGTTGTACACTTGTTGCATGACTTATTACTATACATTCACGTCGATACAATAGGGCTATTTTGGTTCAAAGGAAAAACATAGCAATAGGGAATTTTCCAATGGCACTCTACTATTCAATTATTCATGCATTTTGTTGAAAGAATGAAGCAAAACATCCACCTAGACCTACTTTTCAAAATCCTATGGATGAAAACAAGACCAAGTGCATTAGTGACAGAATAACATTCTAACTGTACACGCTTTCATATGGTTTCACTTTATTTTGGCCATGTTTCTTTGCATTCCTCTCCTCTTCCAATTCCTGTAAACCAAACACCCAAGTTGACAGAAATCCTGTGTTTACAAATGCTCTATTTACCATGTGCATTCTCCTATCCTATTCCGGTGTTTTTCCTAAACCTGCGTTTTAAGAATCATGCAAGCCAAATGAGCCCTTACAGAATTACTTTAGTTACAGGTACGTGTCGAAGGGAACTTTGTGTGGTTTGTCCTGCTCATGCCGCGACGTCGTCCACCTCACCTGGGCTGCTCCATTGACAGAAGAATCCACCAAACCAGACATCACGACTCCTGACCGTCTTTCGCTGCCTCAGATCTCCTTCCCTGCCGTCGACACCCACCGCAATGGCATCACCATCATCGACTCAGCAGATGAACCTGAGGAGTACACGGGTCCACAAGAGAGGTCGCAGTCTTTTGTTTCTGCTTATGTTATGCATTGCTTAAACTTACCTGCTACTTTATCGTCCTGTTCAGCTCTTGGACTCCCAAGTCAGGTCCAAATTAATGTTCAAACTTTAGTTCTAAATTAGTTGTGGGGCACATATCGTGGCAACAATGAATAGTATGTCTGTCTAATATCTGGTTCACCTAGGGTATGACTATGTTGTTCATCTTGGGTGGGAAACAAATAGTAAAAGCAATCATCATCTGTCTTTTTATTAATTTAAAGCAATCATCAGCCTGCTATCATTATTTTTGGATCCATCCACTGGTTGTTACCATCACTCCAAATTTCTGCATGCTCTCCTTACATAATCTCACCATATTTTTTTCGTATGCATGTCTGATATTGTACACAGTAATGTTGAACATGTAGAGAAAAATAGAAGAGTTTTGCGCGGCAATACAATGTCATGCATACATCGCTCCATGGTGGGTTCAATGGCCACCCCTCCTCACCCCTCTCTCCAGATTGTAATCCAGAGGAAGATATCTGTTCTAAGGCGGATTAAGACGCCGCTGACCACTCCTATTTACCCCCCCCCAAGGTGTTTGCTCTACCTTGGCATCATAATGTTAGTCATATTATGCATATGTTGCCTTGCAGTGCCTACTTTTGACATCATATATGTCATCTGCTTAGTTTAAACATGTTCTGTAATGCCACCTGTTTAGTTTCTATATCATATATGGGAATTAAGCAGTCTCATGTCTTTTAGCCAGACATAATATATGTGAAATGTGCAATGCCATCCTGTTTAACCAGGCATCATATATTTGAATGATATCTTTCCCATCCTTTTCTTCATTACATTTCCATTTGTCGACAATGTTTGTACATTAAACTACTCTTCCTGTGAATCAGCCATTTGGGTGGGAGATGGAAAAATCTGGAGTGAAAACAAGGCCTTCAGAGCAGACAGTGCTACTTGTTGAAGCAGATCTCTTGTTGGGTCCCGATAGCTCCTCAGAGATGAATTTAGAGATAGATGACCAGTCTTATTCCCCCACTAAGGTGTATGCTCTGACTTGGCACGGTTATACTGCTCATATCATACATATGGTGTCTTGCATTGCATAGTTTAGACATCATATACATAATATTCAACACCATGTTCTTAGTTCAGACATCATATCGAATGCCCTTTGTTTAGCATATAAATCACATAGGTGAATTAAATGATGCGATTCTGATTACTTAGATAACATGTAGGTGAATTATGTCATGCGATCCTGTTTAGTTATTCATCATATCTTTGAGTTATGTTATGCTATGCTATATAGTTTATATAGACATCATATATGTGAAATTATGTCATGCTATCCATTTTAGTTAAACAAATATACATGTCAACTATTTCGTGCCCTCTTTTTTCCACACTATCTATTGCATCTGTCTCTCATACAATGTCTGTACATTCAACTATGTTTCCCGTTTATCACCCATTTGAATTGCAATGGGTCATGCCAGTATCTAGCGGACTAAAAACACAGTCTTCAAATAAAATAGTGCTACCTCTTGGTGGAGATAGCACCCCAATTGTACATGCACAAGAACCAGCCCTACCACACATAACCCAAACTCTCATAGATTGTACCCCTACTGCGATGGACAGAGAACCAGCTTCACCCAATCTAACCCCAACCCTAGCCGATAGTAACCCAGTTCCTGTTGACATAGCACCATCTCCACCACAAAGCTCCCAAACAAGAGCAGTTAGTAAGGCAGCTCCTGTGCCCAAAGGGCCAGTTTTATAAAGGCGAACCCCAACTCCACCAGTTACTATGCCTATTCCTGTGGAGGAAGCACAACCACCTAGTCGTAGTTTAGCATCTATCGCATTTGATGTTGTTAAATCGTATGTGCGTATCTTCCCATCTTGGAAATATTATACTGAAGATGAAGGAAAATGCCAGTTGCAGGTGTTTGTCCAGGAGTTATGTGTAATTAATGTTATTCATGGCAATTACTTTGCTTCGTCCCACACACCCTACCTCCATGATGGTTATAATAAAACAAAATTTCCCATTTTTCTCTATAGAGAAGGACCGATTTCGAAACACAGGATGAGGTAACCTGTGCTAATACCTCTACAATCTTCAAGAATGCTTGGTGGCAATAACAAGATTTCCCTAAAGAAAACGTACTTCACCGGCAAAGAAACTCATCAAATTCCCTTATGTTCTCCTGAGACACATTTATTGGACGATGACTAGGAACGCCTTGTTCTATACTGGTCCCGAACCAAGAATGTGGTAAGGTCTATGAGCTCATTTTCTATTTTTAACTATTATATTCTTGCGTCTTATTGTACTCTGTTCATGCAGAACAAGTGCCTAAACCTGAAGAACAATTGTTTTAATTTAAGATTCCATTGCTATCATAGTTCAAAAAATCGCTATGCGTTAATTGTGCGTTTTGCCACCGCCTTGCGCTTTACTGACCAAAGCGCATGCTTATGCGCAGTTATGCACAGATTAAGCATAGTTATGCGTAATGCATTTTGCCAATGCCTAGAGCCTAGGCACGCTTAAGCGCTCGCTTAGGCGGGCCTTTTTTAACTATGATTGCTTTGCTCTTGTATCACTGTATTTACTCATACAAATTTATTTTTAAATTGAAGGATCCAATCAAAACTACAATGGCACAGCAGGTATGTTCATGCATGTTTCTTTAACAACTTTGCTCTTATCAATAGCTCTATTGATTTCAATTTCAATTGTGTATACAGTTGACTTTCATATCATGCACATTACTAGCATCACAAGAGAGCCAATAGTGTTGTTGTACATGTAGACCCGTGTTACCCATATGAAATCTTGTTGTGCCGTGTAGTTTCCCACACTTTGTGTTCTTTCACTGCTGCTTTGTCTTGATCTGATATGATTTGAACCGTGTCTCTATTTTGATTTGGCAAGACAATGCAGTGACCATAGGACATAGATATATGTTTGTTTGATGCTTTTATTATGTACTAGTAATTGGCAATAGAAGACTTGGTAGTTTAATACTATCCACCTTACTAATGAACTGGTTCACCGAAATGAGTTTCATATACTAGTACATGCTAAACTTGTTATTTGCCTTCTTGTTTCTTCTTTTAGAATGCTGACAGAATATTGGGGAAGAGTGCCTTATTAAGCAATGGTAAAGTAAGTAATGCAGATAAGGTTCAGGATAGTGACACATCCTTGTTGGTCTCCAACAAAGCTGATAAAACAGCTAAGGAAGACTATCTTGAAGACAGCGAGACAACCCCAAAGTCTTGTCTTGGTTTAGTGTTCGAGTTGCTGGCCACTACCGCTTGCACAAGCTATTCAAAGTCACTGTCTGAATCAGTTCGATTTCTTGAGTCTCAACTACAAGCTGAAAGACATCGATCAGCTATGCTGCGACAAGAAGCGGAAGGACTGCAAAAGTCCCTAGAGCATTCAGATGCATACTTTCTGGTGCAACAGCAAGCGTTGGAGGATTTTAGCGCCAAACAAGACAAAGCTAATAAGCTTGCTAAGCTTATTGCCAGCATGGTGGATACCCAGGATAACGTTTCTTGAGCTCTTCTGATGTTTTTTCAGTTATACTCTTGTTTTGCTGCTGCGTTTATTTGCACTGGTGGCCAATTTTGACGGAAAGTGTATGTAATATGCTGCTTTGTTCCCTATATTTGCACTGGTGGCGAACTTTGATCCCCAGTGGATTTAATATGTGTAATAGTGGTAATAGGCTAGCATTAATTGCTTGCTTATTTATTTCCTTCTTGTCTTGTTTAGTTGTTTGCTTGTAGTCACTACAGTTCTTTTTCTGTGTTTTTCTAGTGGCCACAATGGCCTATTTTTGGTAACTAGGCCAAAATAATCATGGCAACACATGGACTGTTATAACCATGGGCCTCTTGCGGGCCGTATGATCCATGGGCCTTCTTTCGGCCGTAGGATCCATTAGACTTCTATACGGGCCGTAGGATCCATTGGCCTTCATGGGCCTTCTACGGGCCGTAGGGTCCATGGGCCTTCTACGGGCCGTACAATCCATGGGCCTTCTATGGGCCGTACTATCCATGGGCCTCATATGGGCCATAGGATCCATGGGCCTTCTACGGGGTGTATAATCATTTCGCCAATCATGGGCCGTACTATTCATTGACCATAACGGGCCATTAATAGGCCGTATTTGATAACTCTATAAAAACAGCCCAACGGGTTTATTTACATGAAAACGACCCAACATATTAACGGTCCGCAAACGGGCCAACTATAATGATGGGCTGAATTTGGCCCACAAGCAGAAAATGACAGTAATGGGCCGTATGTAACCGAATGCTGCAAATGATCCCAAGAATCAATGGGCCCTGAGAAGGTCGAAAGGTAACTTGGGCTGGAAACGGCCCAATGGAATAACGGGCCGTTAATGGGTATAAAGTGATACACTATTCATTACGGCGCAGTTTCACCACAGGCCGTTAATGGGCCAAGAGTTACAAAGGGCCACATATGGGCCGAAAGAAGTCATGGGCCACACATGGGCCGGAAGTTAAAACGGGCTGGAATCATATTGGACGGCCAGATGACGCTACTGGGCCTAATTCGGAGAGGTCCTAATGGGCCCTGGGTTAGCGGACTGTAAATTGGCTGTATGTGAACATGCCGTTAACATGCTTTCCGTGGGCCGGCCCGCCACCTTTTGACCAAGTTAAACGGGCCGGCCTTTTCACAGGAATGGGCCTCTGTTGGGCCGTGCCACGTGTCGCCGTATCATAGGCGCCTTCGGTCCAATGAGTGGATGACACCTGTCCCAACGGTGAGCCGACACGTGTTTCCTCCAGCCAATGATGATTTTACACGTGGAAAATCCCCATTGGTCGGGGCAGTTAACGGGTTATCGGATCCAAAACCTGACCAGATAGCTTAACAGCATTCCGTTACGGTGGATGCCACGTGTCGGTCACCCTTGACGAAAGCACTTCTGTGACGCGCTATTTATCGTCATGGAAGTGGACACTTCTGTGATGATAATTTTGGTAATGTCATGGAACACTTCTACGACAGAACAAGTATGACTATCTTGATTCTATCATAAAATTGTCATGGATGTACATGCATGACAAAAACGCGACCTACTGTGACAAACACGTATCATCATGGAAGTGTATTTTTTTGTAGTGCGTATGGTCGCCGTCGTCGCTCCCATGACATGTCTGACCTCTGTAACCTCCGGGGTGCCCTGCCGAACCGAGCCTTCCCAGTCCTCCCCGTCCACACCCTCGTCTTCCATACCTTCTGGAGAGCCGCCCCGACCCCTCCTTGCCACACCGGAGCAGCTGCATCACCGCTGGAACCACCACCACCCGTTCTCTGTCCTCCTTGGGTCGTCGCCCCTCGCCGCTGTTTCGCGCCTCCCTAGTGTTTCTTCTGGCCGGGAACGCGAGCGTCGCATCAGGCCGCACCCGCCGGTGGCCTCAGCCGGGTGGGAGACAGCCGTGGCCGCCTGGGCCCCTGACCGGCGTCGCCTCTCCCCTGCTCCTCCTCTGTCTCGATCAGGACAGAGGGAGGAGGAAGAAGATGTGCCCCATGCACCGAGCCAGCTGGCCAGGCGGACCCCACCTCCCCTCTAGGCCCCACATGTCGGCCTCTGGCCGTTGACCAGCCCGGGCCCGCGCAGAGTAAGTGGAGACGGCTTTCAAGAAAATGTTTTCAGAAACTGAAGGTGTATTTCTGTCCTCCTTTTGTTATAATGCATTTCCCTTCTAGAAAGCATATTTCCTTTAACTGCAGCTCAAAACACGTTTTCCTTTTCAGCAAACATATTCGGCCGAAGGCGCTTTCTGTTTTTCAGCTTAGGGCCTTGTTTGTGGAAAAAACATTTATAGATTGGTCCCTGAACTTCAACCCCTCACAACTTTTCAACCGTAGCTCCGATCGAGGTGAAACCAACGCTCACGTCTTCGTCACGTTGATCTCTATCTTTTAGTGACATTTTCACTAGGTTGTCCCATAGTTAAAATGACCATTTTGCCCTTGCCTCTAATTAGGCCCCTCCGAGAGAGAATCGTCCGGCGTTTAGTTTCCGCGGCTTCACCGCACTTTTTCCCGGACTCTCCATCACCCCAAGGCAAGCCACAACAACAATCTGCATGATGGATATGCATTAGTATTGGTTTTCAACTTGAATCTTTAATAACTTACTGTTTGTTTGGCTACTGTTGTCGTTATTTTGGTTATGCTTATGGATCGGTGGTTACCGTCATGCCATGTTTTCTTGCACTCTGTTATCATGTGCTACTTGCTAGTATTTCTGTCATGTCATGCTCAAAAGTGGTAGCAGTGATGTTCGTTCTGTGCATGTTTGCCACCTGTTATCAAGTACCGTTGCTATGCTTGTTATTTTGCATCCAGTTGTTATATGCTTACTTGGTAGTATGCTGACTAAGTTCTTGCATGGTATTTATTTCTGATGCCAGTAGTCATGTGATGCTCATGGGTAACGTTATGCTCGTTAGTATGCCATGCTCATTTGGATATATGCTTCATTGTGGTTATGCTCGATGATTATGTTGCACCTCCATGCTTATGATATCATGCTCATGCATTGTACTTGCATCATGTTATTTTAATATGACTCAGTTTATTACATTCAAGTTTAACCAGATAATAATGAACTTGATCAAATGTTGGCTGAGTCATGGTGCCACTGAACCGAGCTAACCAGTGCAACAACATTTGCCTTTATGGGAAGGTCCTAACTGGGTCTATTGTCATGCCTCTCGCTGGTGCCTCCAACGAGGGAAGGTTATGCGCGGGCGCTACCTTGGTCGGGTAGGACAGCATAAGCCTTGTGTGCCCATGTTTGGTTTTGAGCTCATTTCCCCATTTGGGACCGTTTATTTTGCCACGACGGTGGCCGTTGATGCCTTTGGTAGGCACGGGGCCACCCATGACATAGCCCAAAGGGGAGTTGGTCGGAGTGGCGGGGAGAGTGTCATGGGCGATAGATCGGTTTTGTGGGAACACCGTTGGTCCACATGTATGGGAGTGCGAGGCCATAGATTCCGTGGTGTGGGTACAGTGTGCTAACCTCTGCAGAGTGTGTGTTAAATCTATCGATAGCAGTGCCCACGGATATGGGTCAAGTTTGAAGTTGATCACACTATGGGTCAACAGTAATAATAATGATGTGCTTAATAATAACCCTAGTTCGATGATGGAAGAAGTTGGTTGATCTTTATGCAATCATGAGAGGATCAGCGTGGTATCGCGGATACTCGAGTTGTTGGATATTTGTGGTGTTATGCTGTCGGTGGGAAACGACACCTATGGGATCACTGGAATCCCTACTACGGTTGCAGGGCGTGGGGATCGTGAGAAGAGTGGGACTAGTAGACAGCACAAAGGGGATTTACCCAGGTTCAGGCCGCAAAGATGTGTAAAACCATGCGATCCTGCTTTGGTGGATGTATTTAGTGTTCTGGAGCTCTTGAACTAGCTCTGGGTGCCGCTAGGTTCGAAAGAGTCGAATCCCTCTCCAGTGCGCCATGGGCCTCCTTTTATAGGCGAAAGAGGCTGCCACAGTGGCACACACGAGGTGGAAAGTGCTATAGCATTGTGAGCTTATCGCTGGTATTACAGGACAAAGTGCATTTAATACGAGGCTTAGGTGTCCCTTCACTTTATTGGGGATGGGAGCGAGGCCCGTCCCGTCCGTCACCACTCCTCCTTGCTTTGACACGCGCTCTGGCCAGTGATGCATGCGGTGCCATTTAGGTAGGCAGGCAGCTGAGGTGGTGCGATGGTGGAGCCTCCATGAAGGGCTGCATGTTGCCACGCAGGTGCCTGCCCAGCTAGTTGGGTCAACAGCTGCATGCGAACGGCGGCGGAGACTTGGCTGGCATGGGCCTGGAAGTGGCCATGCTGGCGCGCTTGGCGAGGACCTTGCCGGGTGGCCCGGCAAGGGTCTTGCCATGGCACGCCATCATCCCCGGCAAGGACATTCCCGAGGGTCTCGTGGGCTTCCTCGGTAAGAACCCTACAGAGGATTGTTGCCTTCCTATCCTCATTTGATCTTGACTATTCTTTGTCTTCACAAAGATCTGCATGCCACCACGGAGGTGCCTCCCGAGCCTTGTCCCAATGCGTTTGTCTAGCATTGGTGGGCTCAAAGATGGCTTGCTCAGCTGGTGTGGGCGAGCTGCCCCGGCAAGTGTCTTGCCGAGGCCGCTGAGGTTGCCCCGGAAAGGGTCCTTGCCGGGGAAACCTGCTTTGCCCATCCTATCTTTGTGGCCTTGGTCCTTGTCGTTGCTTTGTTTGTCTTGTGCCTTTGGCTTCTCTCCGGCTTCCCTTTCCTGCCCTGTTATGTGTGGCCATGGCGGATGGCTCTGACTTCCCGTGCACAAGTAAATGGGTCAAAAGCAGAGCCCCTACTTTTGTACACCGACAGGAGCCCCCGGGCCTGGGCCATACACAAGCGCAACACGTTGTTGGGCTAGGCCCAGAACAATGCGCGACAGTAGGGGCGGATTTTGACGGCGGTAACTGCTCCGTCCGCTGCGCTTCCCCACAACCCTCATTGAACGCGCGACATGGGGGTCCTGCGCGCACATGACGGAAGCATGCTGGCGTCATCCCGTGGTGGACAGTAAAGAGGCGCCTTGCGTGTCTCTTTGAGACCACAGGGCCGCTGCTCATTTACTGCCCTCGCTTGGGAACCGTAGCTCCACGTGTCCTACTTCGCCTATCCCTTGTTCCACGTTCGCTGCATTCATGATGCTGGGCGAATGATAGGCGCGCAGGATGTGGGAAGTCGTGCGCGTGCATGGGTTGATTCCCATGCGCCTTTAATGGAGCAGGGAGGGCGGTCGATGGCCCTGCTTGCTGTCACTTCAACAGGCCGGATTGGCCGAGAGGGGGCGGCCGAGCCTCGCCCCCGCCCTTTTTTAAAGAGGGGAGCAGGAGGAACGGTGCCTCTCAACCTTTCGCCATCTGCCTCTCACCATTCCTGCTTCTTCCTTTATTCTACCATGGCGATGGCCATGGCGACGCTTCATCTGTGGCGGCGAGGGTCTCAGCTCGACAACGCACCGCTCCTCCCCCAGAGCTCGTGGCGGCGGAGCCGCTTGTTAGAGGGAGGGGGAGGGGCGAGGTAGATGCCGCTGTGGCGCTCGAGGGAGAGGAGGACGGGGCGGCAGATCGGCTTCGCCTCCGCCAGCGGCCCCTCCTCCGATGGAGGGCCATGTCAGGGACAACCGTTGCGAGTTCTTCATCAACCTGCGTCAGCCGGCGCTCCGTCGTCTTCACCTCCCGACTCTGTTTGGGTGGGAGATGGAGCTGGATCCACCGCAGGCGTTGCGGCTGCATATGAGGGGTTGTGGGAACAGTCGCACATGGGCCGATGTCGAGTTCCCCGCCCCTCACGTCATGTAACTCCGTCGAGGGTGGAAGACATTCACCCGCGTCCATAGCTTGACGGAGGGGCTCACTCTCCATTTCAAATTAATGGAGGGTGGCCTCCTCTCCGTCAAGATCTTCAGGCACTTCGGGACTCGCATAAGGTGCTGTGTGGAGAGCTCCTCCGACGATGAACATTCCTTCTCGAGCGAGGGTGACGAGGAGGACAGCGACAACGACGACGAGGGTAGCGGGCTGCAGGCTGACGGGTCCGACTAGGTGTCGGGCGCCACTCCGGGTGGCACCGGCGACCCCATCATCCCTGTCGTCGGCTCCTTGAACTTCTTGCGGTCGCCTCCTTGGGCGGCTTGCGTGGGGAGGCTGTGGAAGAGGAAGAGGGCGGTTGGCAAGGCATTCAAGTTGGATTACGTAGGCACCGACGCCTTCGTAGCGTATTAACAGTCCCGCTGCCTCGTCTTCCAGCTCTTCTACCATCATCATCATCACCAGCCTCCCTTTGGGGTGTCCACTGGGTTGTTTGCCTCTTTTGCCCTTCTGCTTCTTGCTCCACTTCCTATGGAGAGGGACAAGAAAGGGATTACGGGCACCTTATCTCTTTTTAGTCCTGTAAGCCTTCGGGCCTTTGTTGGATTTAGAACTTGTAATCCCCTTGCTCATGTTTTTCATTCTGTATGAACTGTACTTGTAGGGGATGTTTTTAATGAAAAAGGATGTTTGTCGGGCTTTTCGTTCGCAGGTGAAACCCACGGCAAGGATCGAATTCTTGTTGCCATCTAAGGTAAACATTTTTCGCCCGGCAACAGGCCTCTATGTTCCTCCATCTCGCTCGACCTTTCTCACGCTCTTGGCGGAGGCAGGTATGATATGAGTTTGGGCTCCATGTTCTATCCCCTTGCTGCCGCGACTACGACCAACCTCGGACCCAGGAGATAATCCTTGGGTTCGGAAAGAAGGGAGCACGGTAGCTTGGATATAAAATGCGGTTTCACATCCCCCAGTTCATAACGAAATGCATGACAGAGGATAAAAGACTTATCAAGACCTGCAGCCCCCGGCAAACTTGGCTTGCCGCGGACGGATCCTTGTATTTGCAGCCCCCGGCAACCTTGGCTTGTTGGGGTCGGGGCACCGGTCCGTTCCTCTCTTCCAAACAGCTTGGCAGAAATACTTACGTTTCCTGTGAACCAAAAAGGACAGGGAAGAAACAAAGATATGCACACTCGACCTCTAAGGTAGGGGTTAGCTGCTGCCAAGCACTATCAACCCTAACCGAGGAGGAGACTCGACCTAGCATGCATGCTATAACTTAGGGCGCCAACACTTCATTTATTAGTGCTCAGGGTTTGCGCCTGGCTTTGTACAAAGGGTTACATGCCTTGCCGGCAAGGCTTGTACAAAAGGGTGGCTTGTCGGGAGGCCCGGAAGCCGCACCTTATGGGTAAAACTTGCGAAGATGCTCGATGTTCCAGGAATTACTCACTAGAATGGTATCTTCATTCTCCAGGCGGACTGCGCCGTGCCTGGTGACTCGTGTTACCCGATAAGGGCCTTCCCACTTTAGCGTCAACTTTTTGGAATTCTTGGCCGATTGAACGTGCCGAAGAACAAGATCGCCTTCCTCAAGGCTCCGGGCATGGACCTTGCGGCTATGGTAGCGGCGCAAGGCTTGCTAGTAGCGTGCTGCTCTCACAGCCGCCCGAAGACGATCTTCCTCAAGGAGTGTTGCGTCATCTTGCCGCAAGCGCTCTTGCTCAAGCTCATCATAAGCGAGCACTCGAGGTGACCCGTATATGAGTTCCGTGGGGAGAACTGCTTCTGCCCCGTAGACCAGGGCAAAGGGTGTCTAGCCGATGGCTCGATTTGGCGTCGTTCTGATCGACCAAAGAACCCTCGACAACTCATCAATCTAGCGTCTTCCACTTTTGCGCAGCCTATCAAAAGTCTTCGTTCTTAAGCCTCACAGGACTTCAGCATTTTCTCTCTCTGCTTGGCCGTTGCTCGGTGGATGTACCACGGAGGCAAAACAGACCCTGCTGCCGAGATCCTCAATGTATTGCATGAAGGCGTGGCTTGTGAACTATGTGCCATTGTCGGTGATGATCCTGTTGGGTATCCCAAAACGGCACACTAGTCCCTTGAAGAACTTGATGGCTGACTGTGCTGTCACCATCCTCACTGCTTCCACCTCTGGCCACTTTGTGAACTTGTCCATTGCGATGTACAAGTACTCAAAGCCCCTGACAGCACGGGGGAAATGGCCCAATATGTCAAGCCCCCAGACAGAGAAGGTCCAGGAGAGAGGGATAGTTTGAAGGGCTTGAGCTGGTTGATGAAGCTTCTTCGAATGGAACTGGCACGCTTCACACTTGGTTACTAGTGTCGTCGCATCCTAGAGGGCGGTGGGCCAGAAGAAACCTTGCCGAAAAGCCTTGCCGGCAAGGGCCCTCGACCCTATGTGGGAGCCACATATGCCTCCATGTATCTCTACCAACAGCTTTAGTCCTTCCTCCCGGGAGATGCACTTCAATTTCACCCCATTCGGTCTTTTTCTCTTGTAGGACCTTGAGAAGAGGTGTCTAGAGAGGGGGTGATTAGACACTAAGAACCAAAGTTGCAGTTTTTAAGTTCTTAAAGTTTAAGTGGAGTTTAGGCACAAGTTTAACATTCACAACACATATCAAGCAAGCATGCAAAGAGTATATGAGAAGCGAAAAGTAAAGCATGCAACTTGCAAGAATGTAAAGGGAACGGTTTTGGAGGATTCAAATGCAATTGGAGACACAGATGTTTTTGGCGTGGTTCCGATAGGTGGTGCTATCGTACATCCAAGTTGATGGAGACTTCAACCCACGAAGGGTAACAGTTGCGTGAGTCCACGGAGGGCTCCACCCACGAAGGGTCCACAAAGAAGCAACCTTGTCTATCCCACCATGGCCGTCCCCCACGAAGGACTTGCCTCATTAGCGGTAGATCTTCATGAACTAGGCGATCTCCTTGCCCTTACAAACTACTTGGTTCAACTCCACAATCTTGTCGGAGGCTCCCACATGACACCTAGCCAATCTAGGAGACACCACTCTCCAAGAAGTAACAAATGGTGCGTTGATGATGAACTCCTTGCTCTTGTGCTTCAAATGATAGTATCCCCAACGCTCAACTCTCTCTCATAGGTTTTGGATCTAGTGGAAAGCAACTTGCGGAAGGCTAGAGATCAAGATTCATATGGTAGGAATGGAATATCTTGGCCTCAACACATGAGTAGGTAGTTCTCTCTCAAAAATACTATGCTGGAAGTGTAGGTTCAGTATGATGGCTCTCTCCACGAATGAAGAGGAGGTGGAGGGGTATATATAGCCTCCACACAAAATCTAACCATTACACACAATTTACCAAACTCGGTGGGACCGAATCATCAAACTCGGTCGGACCGATTTAGTAAACCTAGTGACCGTTAGGATTTTCGGTGGGACCGAAATGCAACTCGGCAGGACCGATATGGTTAGGGTTAGGGCATAACGTAATCTCGGTGAGACCGATTTTGGTAATTAGCTAACCAGAGAGTTGGCCAGGAAAACTTGGTTGGAACGATTACTCAAACTCGGTGGGACCGATTTTGGTAATGAGTCAACCAGGAAGTTTGCATTGTAATCTCAGTAGTGCCGATTGCTCAAACTCGGTGAGACAGATTTTGATAATGGACATACACAGAGAGATTACAGTCCCATCTCGGTGAGACCGAGATCCCTATCGGTGAGACTGATTTGCCTAGGGTTTGTGGCAGTGGCTAAGACATCCAAACTCAATGGCGCCGGATAGAAAGAATCAGTAGGGCCGAGTTGGACTTTAGGTTTAGGACATATGTGTGGAAATGGGAAAGTAGTTGAGGGTATTTGGAGCATATCACTAAGAACTTGAAGCAAGAGGCTCATTAAGCAACACCTCATCCCTCCTTGATAGTATTGGCTTTTCCTATAGACTCAATATGATCTTGGATCACTAAAATGTAAAATGAAGGAGTTCCTTAGTCCTTAGTATCTTGAAGGAGTTCCCACATCCTCTAGTCCATGCCACTCCATTGTTGAACTTATCTGAAACATACTAGATAAAAGTGTTAGTCCAACAAGAGATATGTTGACATTAATTACCAAAACCACCTAGGTGTCACTTGTGCTTTCAACCTCCCCCTTTTTGGTAATTGATGACAACATACATCAAAGCTCTAGATAAAGATATAGAGAATAGCAAGTAAAGCTTTGGAAGGACATGTAACAAGCATAGGCTCCCACTACATGTATGCAATCATGTGAATATGGAATATAGAAGCATGTGAGAGCATAACCATGATAGAGCAGGCAATGTGTTACATGTATCTTGGCCATATGCATCAGAGCAAAGGATATTAAAGAGAATACCTTCATGCCCATGAGTCCTTCTTGCAAATAGTATGTACATCAGCAAGAATTCCTCATACATATGATTGTGATGCATATACTTACTTTGTAGTCTTGAGTTGGCTTAGGATGGAATGAACCTGTGAAAATAAGGTTAGATAACACAGATGCACCTACTAGCCAGAGCAAACAAAAGAAACCACAAGAATACAAAGACTGGGATGACATGTAGAGAGTGAGTACTAAGTACTACATTGGATTAGACATGTCTCCAAGAGTAAAGATATGCAATGAATTTGAATGATTTCTTTCCCTTAGATGTCTTGATCCCCCTGAATCTAGCATAGGATACTGGGAGAAGATAGGGAACAGAAATTCAGAGCTGAAAGATATGAATGAACAGAACTAATACAAATAAGCACGAATGAACATGTCTTTCCCCTCAAGAAGACATGTGGCATCTCTCCTCTTGAACACCAAGCATCTGGGATCCTTGAGAAATACTTTCTACTAGTATTCTCTCCCCCTGGAGATCTCTCTCTCCCGCTGAAGGATCTCTCTCTCTCCCTCTGAGGAGGTGATACTCTCTCTCTGATGTGATCTCTTTAAGTGATAAGCTTTGATGTGATCTCTCTCGCTCCCCCTTTGAAATCAATTTCCAAGAAGGGTTTGATCCTTGAGTCACAGCACAAAGCATTTATAAAAAATGTGATGCTTGTAGAGGACAAGATTCATTGAGTGGAGCTGGATCAGAAGAAACACAGAATAAGTGGCAAACTGTTTTTCCTGTTGTGAAATCGGTGGCACCGAGTGGTTGGCTTCGGTTGTACCGATAGGATTCAGTTGGACCGAAAACAACAAATCGGTGGAACCGAGTTCATCGTAGGGAAAACAGTTGTCACCTCAGCTCACTAGTCTAATAATATCTCACAAGGATTTGCAAGGAATTATCTGAATGATATGCAAGAAATTGGATGCAGAAAATGCAGAGCAAACAGAGAGAAATCTAGATGAAGTTTTTTTTGAAAGGGGAAACAAATATGCATGAGACAAATGCAAAAACACAAAAAAGAATATAAGAGAACTTCATCTAGAGATGGTCGGCGACAAAGTCACCTATGTTAGAGTATATTGACTTAGGAGTCAAGTGAGATCACTTGATCATAGGTCATACTCATCGTTTAAGCTCAAAATGGGGTTGCCATTTTTTGTTTAAGCATCTCGATGTATTCACATCTTGTCGAGTTGCTTTAACTCATGACTTGGAGTAAAGCTTCTCTAAGATGGAATAACATACCTTGGTTGGTGGTGTTGTCCATGTAGTTGAACTTGTGTGGGTTGCTTAAGGGTGATGTAGCTTATCAAGAATTTGGAGCACCACTTGGAATTTGAGTCCATCTTCCTACATGGGTTAGTTCTTGCAAGGAAGAGCACTTGTGTATCCAAAAATGACAATCATGAAGCTCAACACAGAATTTGTCAAAGGATATGTTTGAATGGTTCCGTGCTTCCTTGTGTTCAACCACCATAGTGTAGAGACTTGGTGATGTAGAGATTGCTCAAGATATGAGTAGGTTACAATCTCATGGAATTTGATTCAACCAAGTACCTACATGGGTTAGATAACATGCAAGATACAAATATATCCAAGACATAAGATTTTGATCATAAGAGAAATATCAAGGATTAGTCATAAGCTCATGTCTTGCATGTATCCAATGGAGTTTCTACTCCAAGTTTGAAGCATCAATGATGTTCAATTCTCCTCTTAACCTGCAAAACACTTTCTCATAAAGAGGTTTAGTGAATATATCCACTAATTTCTTTTCGGTGCGAACATGTTTAAGATTAATGTCACCCTTAGCAACATGATCTCGAATGAAATGATGACGAACTTCAATATTCTTAGTTCGAGAATGTTGTACGGGATTATGACCAATTTTGATAGAACTTTCATTGTCACAAAGCAATGGAACATGTTTCACATATATCTCATAATCTTTAAGCGTTTGGGTCATCCAAAGTAATTGAGCACAACATGAACCAGCGGCAATGTATTCCGCTTCGTTGGTGGATAAGGATACCGAGTTTTGTTTCTTGGAGGACCAAGACATAATAGATCTACCAAGAAATTGACAAGTACCCGAAGTGGACTTTCTATCAACCTTGTCTCCGGCATAGTCCGAGTCGGAGTAGCCAACAAGATCGAAAGAGGCCCTCTTAGGATAACAAATGCCAAAATTTGGTGTATGGATTAAGTATCTCACTATCCTTTTTACGGCCTTAAGATGACATTCTTTAGGAGCATCTTGATATCGTGCACACATGCACACACTTAGCATGATATCGGGACGTGAAGCACATAGATATAACAATGAACCAATCATAGAGCGATAAACCTTTTGATCAACCAGTTACCATCTTTGGTCAAGTCAAGATGTCCACTAGTAGGCATGGGTGTAGACATACCTTTGCATTCTTGCATATTGAACTTCTTGAATAGGTCCTTGGTGTACTTCGTTTGAGAAACAAAAGTACCTTCCTTAGTTTGCTTGATTTGCAACCCAAGAAAGAATTTGAGTTCACTCATCATAGACATCTCAAACTTCTCCGACATTAGCTTCCCAAACTTTTCACTAAAATGAGGGTTAGTTGAACCAAATATAATATCATCAACATAAATTTGGCATACAAAGAGTTCTCCATTAAACCTTTTAGTAAAAAGTGTTAAATCAATTTTCCCAATTTCAAACCCTTTTTCAATAAGGAACTTGGTCAAGCATTTATACCATGCTCTAGGAGCTTGTTTACGACCATAAAGAGCTTTGTGAAGTTTGTAAACATGATTGGGTTTCTTAGGATTGACAAAGCCGGGAGGTTGTTTAACATAAACTTCCTCCTCTATTTCACCATTTAGAAAAGCACTTTTAATGTCCATTTGGTACAAGGTGATATCATGGTGATTAGCATAGGCAAGTAAGATGCGGATGGACTCAAGTCTAGCAACGGGAGCGTAAGTCTCACCTTAGTCCATACCTTCGACTTGTGTGTATCTTGGGCGACGAGACGTGCTTTGTTGCGAACTACTTGTCCATCTTCATCTTGCTTGTTGCGAAACACCCATTTGGTACCGATGATGTTGTGGTTGTTGTCGGGCTTCTCAACCAATGTCCAAACTTGGTTCCTCTCAAAGTTGTGTAGCTCTTCATGCATAGCATTTATCCAGTCCGGTTATCCCAATGCTTCTTCGACCTTCATAGGTTCAATGCTAGAGATGAAAGAATAGTTTTCACAAAAGTTAGCTAAACGAGTTTTAGAGCGAGTGATTCTTCCGGTTTGAATATTATTGTAGATTTGCTCGACGGGATGGTCTTTAGCAATTCTTGCTCGAACTCATGAAAGCTTTTGCTTGTTTCTTGGTTGAACTTCTTCTTGATCTTGTTCTTCTTCTTGGCCTTCTTCATTGTTGGCGTTGTCGTTCTCTTGTCATGGTGGAGAAGGAGGTTGTTGACGTTCATCTTGATGCACTTCCCCGTTTTCTTCATCTTGGTGTGTCCCACATGTGGATTCTTCCGTATCAACTCTTGGTTCACCTTGTCGTGAAGTAGAAGATGCCACTTGGACGGACGAGGTACTCTCCTTCACCTCCGTTGAACGAACCTTGCCAATAGACAAGTCTTGGATTGCTTCCGAGGGATCTTTGTCTCCTACATCAATTGGCAATTACTCTATTTGCGAGCCGTTAGATTCATCAAACTTCACATCTACCGTCTCTTCAACATTTCAGGTGAAATTGTTGTAGACACGGTAAGTGTGAGAGTTTGAGCCATAACCTAGTAGGAAACCTTCATGAGACTTAGGAGCAAATTTAGAACGACGATGCTCATCAACAATGTAGCACTTTGAGCCGAATACTCTAAAGTATCCAACTTG